>NW_017537556.1:428220-434910 GCF_001853355.1 Bactrocera latifrons | reverse complement strand
GTTTACGTATTTTTGTATGAATAGTGAAATATGTAAATCAGAAAACGTAAACGCGGTCACGGAGTGATTTTGTTAATGACATCCCCAAAACCATAAAGTCCATGTAAGCAGTAGTCTCTATAATATTATCCCGTCGGAGCCATGTAAACTAAAATCCTTAGACATATATTAAATATTCAGTCAAGAACTGTCAGTATAGCCACATTTAAATAATTTTGAAGAACACTGCCGAGTTGGCAGGCCTTAGATCTCATCAAATCCGGTTTTGTTGAAGGTTCCGGTGACATTAACCCTACTGCCGTGCGAACGATCTATCAGCCCTTTAATTCCTTTTGGTTTTTTAACCACCTCTGCAAAGACCTCCTTTCTGGACCACTGCAGTATATTTCTAACTGAGGTCTTTGCTTTGCGGAAGCGCCTCCAATGCACCTGTAGGCAATTCCAGAGTCAACATCTACGTAAACAAGCAGCAATTAAGGCAGTAATCTCGTATCGCAAATCGGCCAGAAGTGTCTTCGGAAGCAGGGCAGCAGCGGAAAGTGTCTTCAGAAGAAACACCTTTACTTCTACTGGGTGCCAGGCCACAAAGGCATCGAGGGCAATGAAGTGAACGAAATTGCCAGCTCGACCTGCATGCAAAACAGCAAAAGTCACGTGCAACACTTTGCACTTGATAGAAGAGACTGTAGGAACATGATCGGAATACTAACTGGTCACTGTTTGGTTGGGACACACGCCCGCAGTATGGAGTTGACAGATCGGGAGACTGCAAGAAATGTCTAGAGTAGGACACCAGTTTGTCCCTGATAATATTTTTCGTCTTAGGGCCATATCAACAAAAATTGTTGCCGAGTAGCGGGCTGCTTTGAAAACTCCGGGCTCCGAATAAATTTTCCCCGATCTGTCCGCTTTGTCGGTTACTACCGCTATGTATCGACAGGATATGATACTAAGTTCGCAAAGCAGACCATGACTGTACGTCAATAAAGATACTAGAATACGGATTTGTCTTTCCCACACAAACGCGATAAGGATTCCATTCCTTAGATGGGTGACAATCGATTTTTTGGCGATAGAGAAATCGAATCGTCAAAATACTTATAATTTTCATTAATGAAAACAATACTGTTATTTTTGGTGTTCCAACTGCATAAGTCTTCTACAAAAAGCTTTAGACAATAGAGCCAGGGGCCAAGCTTTGGGCGCTTCTGTTACGATTATGTAGCAATCCAGTCTGCTAAGCGGCAAAGCAGATGCTAGCTTCTTACTCGTAAGCCCCCAAGCTTAGGTAGGATAGGTCATAGTTATACCCAAACTATTTGATATCTTGATGACCTTCACCTGCGCCATCGGAGCTATCTCGGTTTCTGGTTCAATTATTATTTGTGTCGAGAATCTATGACCGCTCGAATATGACTCATTAGTGCCGCAGTTAAACAATTGACCTTGAGATGATAGATTTTCGGCTACCAAATTTTATAAATTGATAACAGCACAGCCATAACGCACGCGTGCTACGTGTGACTAGCGCGATAAGAAAGCATAAAAGCCATGGGTAGTGACCCACGCCAAACATATATTTTTAACACACTCGAAAATTTTATTAGATATTATATTTTAACTTAATTTCACAATTAAGTAAAAGTTGCTTTTAATTTGCCTCACTTTGCTGTCAACAGCTGAGCGTGACTTATTTGGCCCCCCCAAAAGCGCCGTTTGTTCATTAAACGCTGTGGAGCGAACAGCTGTCAGTGCTAGCGTGTTTTTGGAAACATATGTATGTACACATGTGCGTGTATGTGTATGTGTGTTTGCAAATCACCTCACATTCACTTGGCCGTGCCGCCGCCGCACGCCATGCTCTCTACACGTGACGTAATAATGACGTTGCATTTGTCGATCAAGGTAATTATTTTGCAATAACAATTTAGCGCAGTAACAGTGCAAATAGTTGTTGTTCCAGCTTGTATGCAGGCATATGTGAGTGTATATGTGTATGTGTGTGTGTGCTTGTACTTGCTTCAAACTTTGAAGTCTTTACCGATTCGTAAAGTACTCGCTTGTGCTTCGTATGTGTTCTTTATATGTCCATATGTATGTATGTGAGTCAGTTTTTATATATGTATGTATATGTGTGTGTATGTGTTTATTTATCTGTACGACATTGACAGTGACATTGCCATATAACTTGTACACGCTCCAACTTACCCTTGACCAAAAGCATAACTTTACGTGGCAACTTCAATTTGTTCACCATATCCTGCAACGAAGTGGCGCCGATCACTTTTGTGCCCTTGGCCTCGTTCTGCAGAAATTGGTTGACCTAACGTGCCGTAAATGTGAAAGCAAAGTCAAGTTATTTCAGGTTTAGCGGTATATGTAACTCTCACTCACCTTCTCGACGGTACGATTGTAGGCGCAAACCACGAAACCATTATCATTCATGTTCAAGATCAGGTTCTGACCCATAACGGCCAAACCGATCAAGGCAATATCTGCTTTACTGCAAAAACAAAGATTAAAGTGGTCAGAAATGAGCGAAAAAGCAATAACAACATTTGCATTAAGGGACGTTTTCTCAATAACTGGTTAATAACCAGCTATCAGTTAAATTCTGGTTAAAAAAATGCTTATTGACCGATAGAAAATGGTTAGGCTAACCAGTACTTAACTGATAGATGACTGCTAAGCAGACATTGAGAAACGACTCTAGTAAAATAAATATGGCATATCTATAAATAATATATTTCTTGTAATTCTATATACATATCTATCTATATACATATATATAATATATATAACAAGAATTTAGCGGTTGCACTGGCTATTAACGAATTTTATATACATATATGTACAAACATATGTATATAGGTACATACGTTTGTCTATATAATTTTTGCACCGATTTTCCCTTTTATATATGTATGCAACTCATCAATAGCCGACCGCTAACCCATAGTTATGGCGTGAGCCGCTGTGCGCTGTGATAATTGCAAACATACATACATATGTACATACACACATTCACACATAAAATAAAAATGTGTATTTTACACTTGAAACGTGCGATGGCTTGCTTCTGCTCATACTCATATACTTACGCTGACATGTTGTTTTTATTATTGTTGCTCGAACTTATTACTTTTCAAATATACGATTATTGCACACTTGGCCCTTTCCACACCGTTTATTGATCACAACACCGTGTTTTGCCGCAGCGTTTATTCACTCACTAGCTATTCGCGTTTTTTTTTTTTTTTTTTTTTTTTTTTTTTTTTTCCTCTTTTTTTTTTTTTTTTTTTTTTTTTTTTTTTTTTTTGTTGTTTGGCTCCACCGCTCACTTTCGCGTCCGGTTGGCGTACTTTACTTGTTGGCAATCGCGCGTTTACTGAACATTGAAATCGGTGGAAAAGTCATACGAGCATGGCAGCCGGCAAAAGTAGTGTACTCATCAGCATGCGCATGGAAGGAGGAAACCAAAAGGTGACACCGATAATGTGGAGCTTTAGTTTTTGGGGTTGAGCTTTGACGTTTGGCGGTGCTTTTTTGGCACCAACAAGCATTCAAAGTAATTTATTCAAATTTTGAGTTTTAGTTGATAAATTTAAAATTGAAATTTATATTGTTTATGCGCACGAAATAGAGTCGTTTAATACGTGTGGAGCTTTCAAGTAGTTTACAAAAACAGAATTAAGTAAGTCATTTATCTTCATTTAGTTTAGAGGTCACTTGAGAGGCATTTACTTCATTTCTGTACTATTTAGAAGTTAGTATATTTCAACAAAAAAAAAAGCTTTCTAGCATACTCAGGCCTGTTTTCTCAATGTCTGCTTAACAATTATCCGTCAGTTAATTTTTGTTTAACTCAACAAAGACTCCTTTTTTCGGTAAAGTCACTTAGAACTTGACTTACAAATGATCGCTAAGAAAATATTGAAAAAACGACCATAAAATTTGTGATAAGTGAGCGCACAAATGAGAGACGAATTGAGGTTATGTCGATTTCGAACTTTTTTTTTTTTTTAATAAATTCTGTTGTACTTTACTAAACCGCTGATTTTTGGAGAGAAAAGTTATAAAATATTTTGTAAACACAGTAAATGTGGTTATTTTGACTGTTTTTCGGTAGAGAGTTTCTCTTAAGATCTGAGCATAAGACAAATCTGCTGGGCATCATACCCAGAGTATATAATGAATGCCAAAAATATCGTAATTCATGAAAATTTTCTGCCCATTTTATTGATTTGTGACACTGTAAATGACTCGATTATGAGCACCACCCCCTCTACACAGAGCTTTCGCATACCCAAATGTTCATGAACGATAGGTCTATCACGTTTCTTTGATAGCTTTAACTTAATGGCTGTATCAATCACAATTACAAACACAATCTAAGTAATCTCAAAAAGCAATATATGTATTTATTGAGTTTATCGCCTTCGTCGCTCTTATGGCCTGTACGAAATTACTAACGTATGTTTACTTCATAGAGCGTAGTTTACACTAATATGGGATATGCCACATTTTTTGTCAGTTTTCCAAGCTCTTTATTTCCAATATTTTTTCCAATTCATGCAGCACTCAAAGACCTACATAGATATCAAGCATCAATACACGTGCCCGTCCGCTTATTTGACCAATTTTACATCACTTTGGTTCTGCTTGAGATTTTTTCTTTAATTCTTGAAGTTAAGAAACAAAAAGAAGTCATTAAAGGTTTGACCGGCATTTTAATAAATATTTATAAAATCGATGTTTACTTCTTTCAGAAATTGTATTACTAGTAGCGCTCTGTGAGAGCTCTCGTGACAACACGATACTTAATTTTTAGCATTTGGCATTAAACGTTTCACTTTGGTTACTTGTATGGTAGATATATGAGCATTAGAGCCAAAAAATATACACATGCTTTTCCTTAAGAATTGGAACCCTAAATTAAGTTGCGGTTACCATAGCACTAGTAGTGAGTATCATTTTCCAAATTAAATTGAAGTCAAGTACTTAGTTCTGCCATAAGTTCTGTTAAAAGTTCAAAACGTCTTTAAATCAGACTCCTCACTAAACCATTACTGCACCTAGATGGTGACCACGTAGCTCACTTAGAATAATATTTTTTGCATCTTGTTAAGTTTTTACGAAAACTTTGTCGCTTTGCTTGTTAAAACTTCTTCAACAGTGAGCATTTCTTCAGCTGTTGCAATGATACTTTAATGAGCGTTGATCACGTGCCATTGACGCAGCTGCTTGCATCTGTTGAACTTAGTTTGGTTCAATCGCATTGTCAGAAGCGCCTAGTTGACTGACGATGAGCTTTTATACAGGGATCAGCACGAATAAGTCTTGACATTAATTTGGTCGACATAGCCATTTTCTTTCATAGAATTTTTTTGTTTTGTTGGGAAATTTTTGCGAATGCGGTCGCGCGGTTCAGGGATGAATTGGTTCGAACAACGCGTAGAAGACCACTTCTGTTGCTGTCGTAAACTGTAGGCATTCGGCAAAAACGATCAGTTGTGCAGTAGGTATTAAGAGTTTTGAGAAGTACATATTAAAGCAATCGCCGCAAGACGATTTACTTCAGCGCGCCATATATTTTTAAAGGGCTATTCTAGTCTAGAAATTTGAAAACATCGAACTTTTTTCATAATTCGATACTACGATTTTTCGAACTACACATTTTTCGAATTTATAGACGTTTTAGTAAAATCCAGTTTTTCAGCTTCTTGAGAATCCATCATTGTTTTATTTTTCACATGACCACAAGGGTAGAAATCATGCGAACGGGAACATGGTCCCTCTGCTTCAAGGACGCATAACGCAGTAATTTTTTTTAAATTCATTTTGTGTGATCTTCAGATATAAATAAGCAAATTATCAAAATACAGATAGTAAAAATACGATTTTTTTTAAGCGATTGCCAAAAAATGCTCGAAACTCGGGCGTCTAGACCTAAATAGCATCTTAATAAATGAAATCAAACACTGAACTGATTATCCAACACTTTTTTCGAATTCATCCTAGCATTGTAAACTTTGCAACATAATATTGGCTAGATTAAATAGTCTGTGAGAAACGAAAAGCGGACCCCACGAGCTGCTTCATACAGTGGCGGATCCACAGGGGGAGCGGGGTTGGTGCTGCTTTGGGGTTAAAACACCCCCTAAACTCAGAAAAAAATACATGTTTGTTGCATAATTAACTCATTCTTTTCAACAGTATAATATGACTTTTCGCAATTCAACTATCCTTATACCCATTTTTGTGCACAAGACAAAACGTCACCCCCCAAAAAATTTTTCTGAATCCGCCACTGGCTACATATGTAGTCCATTTTTTAACAGCCTCACTATAATTCTATATTTCTGAAGTTTTTAAAATTTTGTAAAGCTGGTTATCATACTCTTAGTAGTTTTGAAAATTGGATGATAAAAGCGCCTCTTTTTCGAAAAGTTTAAAAAATAATCTGCGTCAACACTTTTCATAAATATTTAGACAAGTTTTAAGATTTTAAGAAAGGAAAAGTACACGAGGATTTGTGAAATGTGAAGATTATTATGTATTTAGTCTTTATGCAGGATAATATCATGGTGGAAAATTTTCAAATCGGCCTCCTACATACATACATACATACTTTATTGCGTTTTATCGGGTGATTTTTTAAGAGCTTGATAACTTTTTTAAAAAAAAAAA
>NW_017537556.1:418826-427080 GCF_001853355.1 Bactrocera latifrons | reverse complement strand
ACTGAGCATCTTTCTCTTTGACACCATGTCTGATATCCCACGTGATCTGTCAAATACTAATGCATGAAAATCCTAACCTCAAAAAAATCACCCGATATAATACTGTCAATTCTTGTATTGAATAGAAAAATCTGACAAAACAAAACGATGTGAGCCAAGTTTTGAGCATCTTTCGAGAACTTCTTTCGTAGTGACTTCAATCTCTTGATGCGTATACAACAACGCCAGGTCGACCAATCTATCTTGAAGCGTGTTGGAATGAAAAAGAATGCTCAGAGCTGGCATTCGTCACAAGAAGTGTGCGGAATATGCGAAGAAAACTATGAATTATGGTATATAGGTCTACTGCGTAGTTTTCAACGTTTCCACGCGCCGTAAAATGACAGAAGCATCGATGCCCAGTGGTTGTGCACTGTCAACTGTTGGCTTTGCTATGTGAGAAAACTTGGAGGATAAACCGCGGAGAATAGCCGACTGTGTGAAAATGAATGAAATCTGACCACATTGTTGCTCACTCCCCAAATAACGGTACAGTTTAAACTACTTGCGACAAATCAATAACTTAACACACCAGAGGCATTTAAATTTAAACTTGAGATCATCTCAAGAGCGCTCAATAGGAACTGGAGTAAAAAAACTATGGACGTGCCACCACACACTTTTAGGTGCAATTACACATCTCGGTACCTAGAAAACCGATTTGGACTAAATGACAAAAAAAAAAAACAATCCAAACATAATACTCCAAAATCATTATTAAATACTTTTATACACTTTTATTTATTTTTAAACACATTTCTTGAGTTTGAAACTTAACTAAAGTATGCTCGCCAACACCAATTTAATATTTACAACACTATATTTATATTTAGTAATTTAATAATAAATATAAGAGGTTCAAGGTTAACAACTTCGTTTGCAAACGAACAACAATTCAGTTCAGCACTTTGTAAGRATTCAAGATGCTATTGGGATCCAAAAGTTGCTTCAATTCGCGCATCTTCAAAATGGCCGCTGGGCTTTTACTGTATTTCAAATAGTTCTTCTTCAAGAAGCCGATACCGTGTTCCGCGCTAATGCTGCCCTTCACTTGGGATGTATACTCGTAGACGAAGGGTTCAATGCACTTGTAGATTTCTTGTGTGAACTCGGTACAGCAGATATTCAAATGTAAATTCGAATCACCTGCAAGCATTGACATGCTGAAAACCATGCAGATAACTTAGAAACTAAACAAAACTCACCCAAGTGTCCATAGCCACAAACACGTGTCGCCAAATTTCCCACACGTTCCTGCATCACCTCGACAATGTGATAAAATTCACGCAACGGCAAGGAGATGTCATATTTGAAGCAGAAACCATCCTCGATAAGCGCAACGGGCACCAGTTCACGCAACTTCCAGATCTCTTGCATTTTACCCACTTCGCCGGTGATGGTGCCGTCAATGATTTGTCCTTTCTCCATGCCATTTTCAAGGAAACGATTGAATTTCTCCATATCATGCTCAGCATTGCTGCCGGACGTCTCGATTAGCATATAGAAGGGATAGCCTTCGATTGGTGAGCTGGAGGTCAGAGATAAAGTGGAGAAAATGTCAAATATTGCTCTTTTCAAAAGTTCACCCGACCCGACGAAAAGCTGACGCTTACTTGAGTTTAAAGTGATTAACGCTGGCATCCAAGGAATTGGCATCGATCAATTCACAGGAGGACAGAATTTCACCCAAGAACTGTCGCGAATCGCGGAAAGTCTTGAGCACGTCATCGAAGGAGGATAGACCTGCAAATGTTAGGTTATAAGAAGAAATTTTAGTTCCAAGTGTAAAAAGCTTACAGAGACAGATATTTAAATAAACGTGTGAAAAGGAAAACATTTATTTCCGATTTTACGGTTATCTGAGATATTTTTTTAGGAAATTTTCAAGTCTGTCAATTTTATCAGGTTAGTTAAGTAAGCTGGCTAATAGGAGACGAGATTCATTAGGAATGCATAAAATGTGAGTCCATTGTGATAACAATAACTCCTAATTTTGGATCAACTCCGTATTCTGGATGTACTGAAAAGAACTAATGTCAATTCTGATTAAACCGGATTCGCTGAAGGTGTGCCTATCGAAATATTTCAGCCTCAATCTACAGAAAGCTGACGAGACTGACAAAAGTCCCATTCGCTTGGCTACCGAGCAAGTTCGGGAAAAGCCGGCAAAACGATACGCAACGAAATTTCCTAAAGTGCTGAGAGACAGATCTGGCTAAATTGGAATGCTTTGGGGACATGGAGGATTGCCGAGGTCTTGCGTCGAGCGGAAGTAAGACACGGATGCTTTCTACTCACACGGTCTTGAAAAAACTGCAGGCCGGTTTTTGGCCTAGTCAAAATTAACGATGATGTAGAAAGCGCAAGTATGTAGGAGAAATGCTGGAAAACTTCTGTCCGGTCTTATCTAAAACTCTGCTTAAATATCTAAGAGCCTCGCAGTTCAAGGGACTGGACGAAGTATCAGTTTTAGACGTCGAGACTCTATTAAAGTTTGCAAAAAGTGTTAACGTCCTGTACGATGTAAACTTCAGCGCGTAAATGTATTAAAATGAAGCTCTATCTGGCATTACCAAGGGTCTGTAGGTCCTGTACGTCGTATCAGTCAGTCAGTATAGTCTCACCAACGAAAAGTAGACAGTAGAGAAGTGCCCATATACTTTCACCATGGTCTCCCCCATACAACTTGAACAGTCCGGCTTTATTTTTAGCCTCGCCGCTTGAATACCTCTACGACACTGCTCTGTTGAAACTTGCGCAATCACGGCTAGATGAATCTTGACAAAAGCATGTGAATGCCATAAACGTTGTATGATCCATTCTGGTTCTAAAGGAAATATTGGCAGCAATATCGTCAGCAAATCAACCGATTATGAATACGGAGACAAACTAGACACCAACCGACTACAAAGGCAGCTTCGCTCTTTCTGCTAGGCTTGACGTTCTTACGCACAGCAAATATCTTACCCAAAAAGGCAACATGCTGCGCTTGTGACTGCGGCGCACACAACATGGAAACCTTGGTCACCACACCGAGGGTACCCTCTGAGCCAATAAAGAGATGCTTCAAATGATAGCCGGTGTTATCCTTTTTGAAGTCGGACATGAGATCGAGCACATCACCGTTGGCAAGAACCTGCAAACGAAAAATTATAAAAAACAACATCACCTGCCAACAATCGGAATACCTACCGTTTCCACACCCAGTACGCTGCCGTGCAGATTGCCATAGCGCAGCACACGTAAACCGCCGGCATTTGTCGACACATTACCGCCAATGTGACAACTGGACTTGGCGCCCAAATCGAGTGGCACCACCAAACCCAATTCGCGCGCTTTCAAATCCAAATTCTCCAAAATGCAGCCAGCTTCGCATGCCGCTATGCCAGTGATCTCATCGATGTGCAGAATCTTATCGAGACGCGCCAACGACAAGACGATTTCATCACAAACCGGCACTGAACCGCCGACTAAGCCGGTGTTGCCACCTTGTGGACAAACCGCCAATTTTCGTTCGTTACAATATTTTAATATGGCGGATACTTCCTGCGTGGAGCTGGGTCGCAACACCAGTTGGCTGCTACCTGCAGAAAGGAAGAGAAATGGGTTCTTACAAATTGTCTCCATCGGGCTATGGTGTGGTGTGACAACATACCGCGTACACTGCGCATAAAATCTACATTGTAGCCCTGCAAATCGTCTTGCACGAGGTGATTTTTCCCCACGATGGACTCGAAGAAGGCTATATCCTTGCCTTCTAAGGTGGCATAATTGCCACGTTTTACATTGTGACGCACCTGCAACGGCAAAGGAAAACACAAACACATAACTATTTTTGAAACACACACAAATACAGGAGAAAATTGAACCAAAGAAAAAGGAAAAGGAAAAGGAAAAGGCTGAAAACCACCCCTAATGAGTTTTCCTGCGGCTTTGTCTTTGCTTTTGTGTAAATGCGCGGCTGTTCACTTGTGTTAGTGTGCGTGCGACATGGTGTCGGTTGCATGCACCCCAAGAAAAGGGGTGTCCGACTAGAAGCATAAAAGCAGCAACAACGATAACAGCAATGAAAAATAAAATTTAAAAAGGCGGAGCTGGCCCGCTTAACAAATGATAACTTAAAAGGTAGACGAAGAAGAAGAAGAGATGTACAGTTTTAAATTCAACGCCAGTCACACTAAACTTCACATGTGTCAAATTTCATTGTCGTCGTTGTTGTTATCACTCAGCCGAACACAACGTGAGTAAACCCATAAGCTACCCGATTCTCTGATAATACTTTTTGTCGTTGTTTTGACAGATATTGGTGTCGCATGCTTTGAAAGCAACTCACCTACGTTCGGTCACGATCAAAGCAATGTCGATAAAGTCTATAAGTCTTTATTTTAGATTACCGCTGTCACTAAAAAAATCTCGGTTATCTTCAAATTTGTATAAGAGAAAACCAATTTAGTCTTGTTTGACTGGGAGTTCGAAATAATTTCGTGCTCTGGATATTTTACTACTTCCTTCACCTTTCAACATATTTTGATGGGAATTTCAAGACGGACTTCCTGTCTGCCAAGTCTTAACTCCATCCTTCAGTATATTTTTATGAGACATATGAGACAGACTTCCTGTCCGTCAGCTCTCTGCTTCATCTTTCAGCATATTTTTATGGAAATTTTGGTACAGTCCTCCGATCTGACAGCTCTCAGCTCCATCCTTCAATATATTTTATGCAACATTTGAGACAAGCTTTTTGTCTCTCGGCTCTCAACTCCATCGTTCAACATATTTTTATGGAAACTTTGAGACAGTCTTCCTGTCCGTCAGCTCTCTGCTTCATCTTTCAGCATATTTTTATGAAATTTTGGTACAGTCCTCCGATCTGACAGCTTTCAGCTAGATCCTTCAACATATTTTATGCAACATTTGAGACAAGCTTTTTGTCTCTCGGCTCTCAGCTCCATATTTCAAAATATTTTTATGGAAATTTTGAGACAGTCTTCCTGTCCGTCAGCTCTCACACATTTCAAAATATTCTTATTCAACAAAAATTCTACGAAAATCTCATGTTTCTGTTTTTTATCTTTCATAATGTCATCGTTTGCTTCTGAATTTCTCAATCCGATTTGCGGCTACAGCGACTTAAGTTAAAGATATCTCAAGCAAAAATTTCTGCCAAAATTTAATTTATCACAAATATCACACATGATTTTAGCCTACTCTAATTTAAATATAGGCCTCCTTCTACCTTATACCCAATATAATGATTGTCGCGACGGTTCAAGCAGAGTCTAGCGCATTTTCCATTCCGCGGTCACCCTTACATATTTAGCAATTAGTGAAGATCTTTATCCTACCTATCATACACCCTATATGGTTTTATTCTTTACATATTTTTTCTCTAGTTTATCGAGGCTTAGAACCCAAAAAGTATGAATCTATCCCAAACTCTCCCCTCTGTGGAATCTCTGTTTGGCATAAGACTATACGTATCGGTAACCAACAAAATTGAGACGGAATGTAAGAACTAGTGGTAATAAATCTATTATTTTTTCAATAGCTAGCTTTAGGTATATGTATGTGGCGACGTAGATATAACTCAACTCAAGATTTCAAACTAAAAAATAACACTAAAAACACAAAATTTCGAACTGAAAAAAAAACTTCTCAGACAGTGTCGTGATTGCTTGACTTAGGCAGCTGAAAATATGAATAGTATGATCCTGATACTGTAACAGCAAATCTCAATTTTAGTTTAGTGGATTCCGATCTGCTAACTTTGATGTAAAAAAAGCACAACGCTTTTGCTAAGTATTTTTTGAGATTAGCAGGGAGTCATCCACTTTTAGTTGCTCTTCACTTAATACAGCAATATCAACAGTTGGACCGTTGGAAAGAAACAATCGGCCAGAAGTTCCCAGCTATTGCCAATTGTAAGGGAATTGTGTGCCATCAGGACAGCGCCGGCTCCGGAGCTTATTCAAGGTGGAGGTACATACATATACAGCCGTTGACAGCTAATTAGAAATTCACTCTGTTTTGTAGTTGTGTAGTTAAAGTTCTTTCCTTTTTAAAAAAAAATAGTAAATGCGTTACGTATAGAAGGTGAATTGAGTGCGACAGCTAATTAGAAACAGTTATTTAAGGTATTAGAATTCCTTCTGGTGCTAATTTTTATTAGCAGTATTATTGATTTCTGGTAAGGATGTGTTTCAAAGTTGCGGTGTAAAATATATTAAAATGGATTATTCAATTTTTTTAATGAGGAAAAGCTGCCGCTGTACACCTACCCTTCGCAGCTACATTTTTAACCTTCATCGGTTTGAAAATATGTGCAAAGAAATTTCGAATAAGGTCAAATGCTCAAAAAAATTTGTTTTGAATGTTCTTAAGCATATACTCATACGGAATTTCAAAACTAGTTTCAATATTGCACACAAAGAAAAAACTTCAACAGAAATATACCGCAAAATTACTACCATTTGCCTTGGAGACCCAAAAAAAAGAGTTCCACTGACATTTTACGTGAAATTCAAGACGAATACAATGTTCAAATATCCAAGAAAATAATTTGACGTTGTTTAGTCGCATCTGTACTTTACGGCAGGGCAGCACGCAGGAAACCACTTAAGACTAAAATTCATTAGAAACGGTACGTAGAGTTTGCCAACTCTAATTGGCCTTGGACAACAAATCAATGGAGCTATGTCATTTGGAACGATGTAACAATAATTAATCGCTTAGGTCCTTATAGTCAAAGGTATGTTCGCCGTCCAATAATTCGAGAATTTAATCCTCGCTATGTTCCACGCGTAATTGAGTATGGAAGAGGATCAATCATGGGGTGGGATTTGTTATCTGCAATGGTTTGGTCCACTCCATAAGAATAATGGATTTTTTAAACAAGGAGAAATACTTCTACATCCTAAAAAATGTCAATTTGCCATGGCCTGAAGAAAATTTGCATTTATAAGGAAGATAACAATTCAAAGCATACGTCTAAGTGGACACAAAAGCTTTTTTTTAATGAAAATTATATCAATGTTTTGGAGTGCGAATCGTCCCGCCCAGAATTAAACCCTATAGGACATCTCTGGGTGATGTTAAAAAAGCCACATGCAAAAATATTCCAAATATGGATGTTCTTCCCGATGAAATTAGAACAATGTTTACAATGATTCAGTTTGATCAAAAATACAAACATACGAGTGGTACAAAGCCTTCAAAATGTCTCGCTCTGAACGACTTTTCACCTCTTCAACTGATGAGTGTTAAACAGATGGCAAGAGAGCTCGGCATCTCTCGCGAGTCCGCTTGAATGTTGTTGGTAAATATTTTGGGTATGAAATTTTTTTCAAAAAGAGTACCGTAAACAGATTTTTTTGGGCATGCTTGATCGTGTGAATTCCAATCCCACATTTGTGTATAATGCACTACTGCCGATGAAACATGGATTTATAAGTTTAACATGCAAACAAGTCACTAATCATCGGAGTGGAGGGGAAAAAAAGTCGAAACCGAAAAACCACGCCAAGGCGCTCAAAAATCAAGGTGATCATTGTTTCCTCCGATATTTGTGGTTTGGTGCATCATGAATTTATTCCGGAGGGACAGACCGTCAAACATCCGTCGAAAACGGCCGGAATTGTGGAGAACGATACATGAATTTTACACGATGATAAGTCACCATCGCATAGAGTCACGATTGTGGCCGAATTTAAAGCCAAAAACGCAATGAATGTCAGCGATCAACCACCGTAATCAAAAGAGAATTCTTCCCCTTCCCGTACGCCTGTCCACCATACTATTGCACCGTAGAGCAGAAGTGGTTTTACAATAGCACCATGGAGAGAGCTCCAGAAGTGCCCAGGAATGCTCCAATAACCCTTTCGTATATGCATGCTACACATTGGGCAAGCTTCTACCGTTTTCAGCAGAAGGAAGTTAAGCTTATATGCCTAAGTCTTCCTCCTCTCTCCATATATGTACATATGTATGTATGTGACACATACATGAACTTCATGCATCCCCTAAAAATCGCCTCTCGCCACGGCACGGATAAACAGAGCACATTCTGTAGCATTGCTGGAATGATTCCGTCTGTACCGGGAGATTTGTATGGGTAGAATGAGTGGATAGCCCATTCTACACTAAATACATACATATATGCACCATCAAAGAGGCACGTTTTAAAAAATATTATACATATACATATGTATAATTTTTT
>NW_017537556.1:377226-418762 GCF_001853355.1 Bactrocera latifrons | reverse complement strand
TAGAATTGCCAAGAAACTTTTTTTATTTAAATTTTTTAATGCGCTATTTGGGATTAAAAATTAAAAAAAAACTATTTTTGATTAAGATATTCGGGATTTATTCAATAATTTGTTAAAGCATTACCTGCACCTTGTTATCTAGAATTACTATGATTTTCATATCTAATTGTTTTTAATATAAATACATATGTATGTATGTTTTAAGTCAGTTAACAAATATTTTCATATGTACATAAATGAATATTTACCAACCTGTGTCAATTCCGGAATGCCCGAAGCTTTGTATGTTCTAAAAAACGATTTCACAACATTCGGTCGTAGCTTAAGCAGTCCAGTTGCCGACATTTTCTGAAACCGAAAAAAATTAAAATGAATATATGAAAATTTCGCATGTGTATGAATGGCCATTTTCTATTTGTTAAACAACCCAAAAAGGCGGCCTTTAACATTATGGTCAGTCAATCATAAATTTAAGAAAGAGATGGAATGATGAGCAAAGTTCACCTATATTCACCTATAATAAATGGCTGCAAATAAAGAGTGTGGTTATGGGAGTAAGAAGTATACACTCTCTCTTTATAGCGAAGGTTTGCCTTTTCAAACGAAAGCCAGCAGAAAACAAATGTCAGAAATGAAATCCACACAAATCGCAGCCAACTTTGTGCACTATTGCATTGGACGTCGTTTGTTGACATTTCGTTGTGTCTTTGTACGCTCTTCGTCTAATTGTAATTTCATTAAAACTTTTTTTTCTTTTTCTAATAGAAAGTGTTAGTGTAGTAAAAACGTTTATTGCAAAGAAGTGACGTTACTAATGTTATGTTAATGTATTTGTTTATATATTGTTTATAGTGTGGTGCATTTAGATTAAAAGGAAAGTGATTAATTTTTGCTGTAAATGCATTCGAAGACGAAAGAGACGCGTTCTCGGCAATGTGTTTGTTTGTGTGCGTGCATTTTTAATTAAACACTGTGCTAGATTTCTCATATTTCAAACGTTTTTCTACTTGAAATCCACGATTTTGTTGCAAATTTTAAGCAACGGCTGTATACAGAGAAAAATTTGTTAAATTTTTGTGTAATCTTTATACAAAAACAAAGAGATAAATGCCTGAAGGGGACTGTTAGATATACTTTGGTTTATGGTAAGTAAACTTTGTGACTTAATTTATGTCTGGTGTCTGGCCGAGTGGCAGGCAGTCAAATTTTTGAGGCAGGTAAACAAGCAACAGTTGAAGTCAACCACTGGTGGTGGTGGTGGGCACATCATCTAATTACTAGCAGAATTATAAATGCATTGGTACAATGAACTCTTGTATAAGTTTACGAGAATGATTTATGTGTATTATTTTTATATGTGGAGCAAATGTGTATGTACGGAGGCGATTATTAATGCACAAACATTATGATATGAATTTTCGGCAGTAATTAGTTGTGGTTGTTTTTGTGTTAACTTATCTTATGGATTTAATGTTGTTATTTTTTGCAAAATATTTACATGGCAACACGAGCATTAGTAAAGTTTTTGCAGAAAAGTGTTTTGCCGACGGCTTTTGTGAATTGAAATTTGTCCATAAACAAATTATGGGTTCGAAATGTGCGACAAAAACTTGGGAATTTTTAAGTTTTTGGATTTAATATTTTTTATAAATATAACTTCAACATGCACTACACATTAATCAAGATTAATGAACAATTTTGTGAATTATCATCTTCATGCACATAACAACATGTAATGTGATTTACTTATGAACAAACACATGTACGTGTATTTGAATATTTGTCATAAACCTAATGTTTCATTATCAAGTCGAACTTGTATATAGTATGTACCAAATCTTTATCGCTTGTGATGTTGAGATGATTGTGCATAATTGCATAAGGTCTAAAACTAAGTTCACATATTAGCATAACTAACGTGTTGTTATCAAAAGCGGTGCGACACTATAACTTACGCAATAAATAACATTGCTAGAATGATGCACTCAATAATTCGAGTGTGGCTTTATAAAACCAATTGTTTTTTTTTTGTCTGCATTGATAAGCGTACTTATAGCCAAAAGTTTATGATTTTGCTTATCGTATTGCTATATATAGTATATTTAATAAACCGTTGTGCAAGAGATTTAACACTTCACACAAAAATATAAACCCTTAACGTTTATTATGGAATGCAACATTTTGCAGGTGTAACAACCCTGCGTTTGTTTACAATTCTTCTTCACTTAACTCTTACAGCGTTCGTGTGTGTGTGCGCGATATGTAAACAAACAAGAGCATACGTCAGAAACTTGTTATACACTACACAATTTTCACATATTTCTAACTAATTAATTATTATTCTTATTTAGCTTGCATGAATTTGAAGCCGCATATTCTTTACTTACTTTCACCTTTTGTATAAGAAATATCACACACAACTTATTTAAAAATAAGAATACAAAACAAAAGCAAGTCACACCGTTCAATGGTTGCGTTCGACTAGAGAAAATTTTGCGCATATGATGAAAATAGAACAAATGATAATAGTGAATGCGCCCAAGAAGTTTGAAAACGCGTGATAAAAACAACGACAAACACATTAGAATTGTCGGTGTGAAATTATTGGTGATAAAGTATAAAAATCGATTGTTTTTCTTTATATCGATTGTTATTAATTTGTTCAGAAATAGTTTTTGAAAAGCGTTATTAAAGAAAAGAAATAATATTAGAGAATTTGTAATATGGAATTATTTACGTTATTTATTTTTATAATAAATATTTTTTGAAAACTGTTATTAAAGAGCTCAAATAGTTTAAAAAATATATATATAGTGGTATTAAAAAATTTAAGGTTACAGTAAACTTTTAATACTTTTTAAAAACTTTTTTTAAACCTAAAATAATATTTCAACTAGCATAAATAAATAATATTCAAATGAAGCAGTTGAAAGACGTAAAATGAATAATCGATTATTCTGGAAGTGTTAGCATTAAATTATATTAATTAAGCTCAATAGATATACACGATCAGGTGAAGTCGAACAATAAATACACATAATACATACATATGTATACATAACTACAGTGAAGCCAGTAAAGTTGTACAAATTTCAATTAGTTTTATTATTGTAGTTGGCAACATATAAAAAAAAATGTTACAAAATACCACCTATAGCTATTACAATAACCGAGCTTGCTGGTTGTTTCTTTGTGCTGTTTTTCCATAATTTAATTTCAAATTGTGCTAAAATATTAATTTATGTGACAAACCCAAGTAATATAGCCTTTACTGTACTGTATTTAGCAGCTTATCAAATAAGAATATTTAGACGTTTGTTCGTCAGTCGATTCTTAGTGGACAAATAAATAAGAGATAGCAGAAGCTGGCTAAGTGAGAGTTGCCATCACGTATGATTTAGTTATTTGCGTTGCTAAAAAGGTACTGTATAATTTTATCTTGAGACTTGTAAATATATAATAAATAGTTAGAGAAAAGTAATATAAAATAGATTGCAATTTGTTAAACAAAAAAATCGGAAGATAGAAATTAATTTTTGCTCATTTCATTATATGTATGTATCAATCTGCTTAAAACGCATTCCTCCGTACAAATTTTTTTTCAAAATCTATAAAAAAAAAAGTTAGGATTCATCAATCTTGCACACATGCATATGTATGTGTGAACCAACTGATCAAGTTTGACTCGGACTAAAAAAAAAACAAGCATATTTTCACATATTTTAATACAATTGTTTGTTTATTTAATATAAAATTACTTATCGATTCAGTACTATACTTCATTCAACATTTTCAACCCACATCTTTGGTTTTTTTTTCCTCAATTTTCATTATTTTTCTTATTTTTTCATCTAGTGGCAACACCCTCCTACTATTCAATTCAGCTATTTTGCTATTAATTTTGTTGTTTCGTTTATAATCGTCATAAATCATTGCTCTTCAAACAAACACGTAAAAGATTTTGAGTAGCGGCGCGTGTGGGTATTATTGCTCATTCGCTTTACACCATTTTTCGCAGAATAAACAATAAATATTATCACCATAGTCATTGCATAGCACATACTCACCAGAGTGAGTTGAATATTTCAAATTCTGTGAGATTCTACATATCGAAAGCGTGGTGCTATTTAATTATTTTGAAGAGAGTTGTTTTTAAAATACTTTCTCTTCACCAGTTAAGACAGCCACACCCAACGGCATAATATACGTGCCGATGTGTATAACATTCCTAAGTGACATAAAAAAGCGACGGCATGTTTGGTGCTCGATTACATTGTTTTGCTGTTTGCAGTTGTAGTCATTGGTAGCTCATGTGACCGGCGAAAGAGTCAGGTTTTCATTTGCTGTAGCCGAGGAAAACTATTTAAGCGAATAGCATTGAGTTGCTTTTTCGTGTAAATAAATATTGTACATATGTATATGTATGTGTGTATATTTAATAAGCAAAAATAATGAAAGGCAGTTTATTATAAATGCATATTTTGTGGTTATATTTATTTCTTTTTTTATGCAACACACATACTTAGTATAGTTATATAATAGTATGAGCGTTAATTTAACACCTTATATGGGTTTAATATACCCTTGGGATCCAACAATTTCTTCACATCACGCATCATTGCAATCGCTTCCGATGACTTGCTATATTTTAAATAATTCTTTTTAATAAAACCGATGCCGTGTTCTGCACTGACGCTGCCTTTCAGTTTGTGGGTATACTCGTAAAGAAAAGGCTCAATTTTGTGGTGTAGTTCGTCGGTATATGCCGGGCATGAAACATTCAAATGTAAATTCGAATCACCTGAAAAGCAAGAAATTAATAAAAAATTATAAAAAATATTGTTAAAGCATAAAAAATTTCATATAAAATTAAATTTTATCTAACTTAACCGAAGCTACATTTCGTGGTTCCCTACTTTTTTAAACGGAAACCTTTTATCAATCGAATAATATTTTACGCATTGACGATAATCTTTTTCAAATGCTGGTCTGCGGCTACGTCTCAGATATTCCATCCGTTGAGTCCTCGTCTTTTTGATGGCTCGTTCGAGCATTTCTACTGGTAACTGGCGATTGACAATAGTGACGTGTTGCTGCAAGGCCTGAATCGAAACGAGATTGTCCACATATACTTTACATATCCCCACAGGATAAAGTATAAAGCTGTGATATCACACGATCTTGGTGGACAATCGATCTGTCCAAAACGTGAAATCATCTGCTCGCCGAAGTGTTCTCTCAATAAATCTATTGATTGAGGTGATGTGAGGGAAGTGGCGCCGACCGACTTCAGTTCTTGCTGTTCTTACAGGTGTAAGTCCTTCCCGTTATCCGTCCCCTCTCCCGGATCAACCATTATAAACTTCGTGGCAAACTTATTGCACACGGTTTAGTATATAAAGTAATCAAATTTTTGTACTAACCCAAGTGACCAAAACCTGTGACTCTAGTTGCCAGCGATCCTATACGTTTTTGCATTACCTCCACTATACTATAGAAATCGCGTAAGGGTAACGAAAGATCATAGTAAAAGCAATAGCCGTCTTTGGTTAAAGCCATCGGTGCCAGCTCACGCAGCTTCCAAATTTCCTGCATCTTACGCGATTCAGCCGCTATGGTGCCATCAATAATTTCTCCCCTTTCCATGCCAATTTCAACGAACTTATTAATTTTCTCCAAATCATGTGTGCCATTGCTGCCAGATGTCTCGAGTAGCATATAAAATGGAAAACCGCTAATTGGTGAGCTGAAAGTGTAAAAAGTATACCAAAATATATATTCAATTATTACTTAAAAACGGTTAAATATATAAATATATAAGCGGATTGCGCTTACTTAAGTGGGAAATGCTGCAAACTGGCGTCCAACGTTGGCGCATCAATCATTTCGCAAGCCGATAAAATTTCACCTAAATTTCGTTTGGCGCTTTTGAATGTTTTCAGCACAGCTTCAAAGTTGGGTAAGCCTAAAAATCGCGTACACACTTATAATCTATGAATAATGAAACAGTTTTCGTAATTACCCAAAAAGGCCAGATGTTGTGCCTGTGGCGCTGGCGCACACAAAATGGACACTTTAGTCACCACACCCAAGGTGCCCTCTGCGCCAATGAAAAGATGCTTCAAATGATAGCCTGTGTTGTCCTTTTTGAAGTCAGACATCAAATCCAAAATTTCACCATTTGCCAGTACCTAAACATATACACACAAGTATGCATATACTTACTTACATATGTATGTACATATGTAATTATAAAAAATTAACAACTTTTTACTCACCACTTCCAAACCCAACACGCTGCCATGCAGATTGCCGTAGCGTACTACACGCAAGCCACCAGCATTGGTGGAGACATTGCCACCAACATGACAACTAGATTTGGCACCCAAGTCTAAGGGCACCACTAAGTCTAGTTCATGCGCTTTGTTATCCAAATTCTCCAAAATGCAACCCGTTTCACATGCCGCTATGCCAGTAATTTCATCAATGTGCAGAATTTTGTCCAATCGCGTCAGCGATAGCACGATTTCGTCGAATACGGGCACCGCACCGCCCACCACACCGGTGTTGCCACCTTGCGGGCAAACAGCCAGCTTACGTTCGTTGCAGTACTTTAAAATGGCAGAAACCTCCTTTGTGGTGCCGGGCTTCAGCACAAGTTTGCTATCACCTGTAGTTTCAAAATATACACTCGTGATCCGATAAATGCTACAAGCGCTCAATAAAGTACAGACATTTTATAAGTAAATAAAAATTAGTTCAAATTTGACCTAGCATTCAAAAGTATTCTCAGCAGTATAATAGTGTTATCAAGAACTGTCAAGCGATTGTGTTGTGGCGAAGTGGAGAAGTTCGTGGACACTTCGGAAAATAAATAAGGGCACACTCTAAGCTTTCATTCTTTCCTTTTTTGTTTTGTGCCCTAGTGGTGAACGACCTTTTGAAAGAACTTGAGGAACGAGGCTGTGAGGTGGTTGCCTAAGCAGACATTGTAGTTCTCTTGGTAAAAGCAAAATTCCTAAATAAAGTTTACGATCTAATCCAAGGGTATATAAATCGAGTAACGAAATGTAAAATAAGTCCAAATAAAACTGAACTAGTTTTATTTACTAGAAGACACTCCATTTCTCAAGTGGTGGACAGGGTCTAAGGACACCTTGGGGCTTATCCTTGCTAAGAAACTCTCACGGAAGCCAAATATCGATTAGAGAGTGGGGCTTTATTAGTCGCCTTATACTGTTGAAGAGGTCTGGTGGAGGGCACTCGGTAAAACTACACTAGATATGTAGCTGGAGCGATTTCACAGAGCGGTGCTCATAGGCATCAGTGATGCACTAAGGACAGCCCAAACAATAACACTCAATGCCATTCTAGACGTTGCACCTGTAAACATACATAGCTGGTAGGTGCTTGACAGCGAAGGCTGCTATAAGGGTATGGGGCTCCGGGAACTCGTTGAAATTCTCCACTGCTTCGTTTGCATTTCTAACAATCGAGATTACTGCATTGCAGGATCATCTCCTAACGGTGTCATCTCGGCTCATACGCCTGCCATGGAATTATGGGCATAGCAAAGCCGTTGGAAAAAGGGTGCAGCGAGCTTTTAACGGATGAATCGAAGTTAAGAGGGATAGTAGGAGATGGGAACTGTCGGGAGCTCTCCATAAAATTAATTTCATATTACCAGATCACTGTAGCGTCTTTCAAGCGCAGGTGCCTGCCATCAAGGTACAGGTAGATGTACTGCTCCGAAGTGCAGTTTCCCTCAGAGAGGTGTGCATACACTCCGATAGCCGATCGGTAGTATGTCAAACTAAAATTATTAAATTATTTAACTATTTTTAATTCCACAAATATCTTCTATTAGTTGATTAAGTATATTTATTATCTCTTCAATCATATTTAGTATAATAAATTATTACTATGTAATCCACAAAACACCTAAATCACAACACAAATTTCAAGCAAGTACTTAATAACTTGTTTTAGCTAAAAAGGATAACAAACCTATTCTTCGTCTTCGGCTTCTCCTCAAGCGTCTTCAATTTATATGTACACGTATAATATTAGCTTTGAGCTCGCTGACTGTACTCTGAAAAGTTATCAAGGAGTGCATGACCTCATTAGCACTAGCTTCAGGCTCCTTCCATATTAGACTTGTTTTGTCCGGCCAAAACCTAGCTTTTGCCAGTCTGAGATTGAAGTGTCTTGGTAGACACAACTTTAGCAAAGTTAGGAAATTTACTGGAATTGATATTGTATACGGATATGGTGATCCACTTTTAGGAGTTTATAGATAACACAAAAGACAAATATCTTTGTAAATAGAATCCATCAATTATGGATCAAACCTCCGATCTAACCGAACTAGCTTAAATAATCTGGAATGCATTGACGATTTCGAAAAGAACTTTTAAAACTTTGACTAACGGTTGCTTTTTTAGTCATAATAAAACCATATTTGAACCTTCCATAGAGGTCGTTTTCTCCGGTTTTAATATTATATCAAAAGACGTTAATCATTTAAACATCTCTTCTACCTTTAGTTAACACCATTTCCACCTAATCTAGTTAAATTTTCAGATTTTTCGAAAAAAAATATTATCGAGTTTCTAATATATAGATGCTCTATAAAAATTATTCTAAAAAGCTCGAATAAATAATTATTGTTATTGTATACTTAAATTTAGATATAAAATAGGTCACAACGTACCTCGCACAGAGCGCCAAAAGTCCACATTGTAAGCTTGTAAATCTTCTTGTAGCGCGTAACGCTTGCCAACAATGGACTCAAAGAAAGCAATATCCTTGTCTTCCAAGTTGGCGTAATCGCTTCGTTTTACATTGTGCCGAATCTAACAAAATACTTTAACATTAATATTTAATTCTGCCAAATATGTAGGTCATACAGATACATATATGTTGTAATTTGTTTCTTTAAATTAAATTAATATTTTAGTAAATGAAGCGAAATGGAAAGTACGTATATATTCTTGAGTATGGTCAAAATAATATGTTGAAATAGGAACTTAAATTTCTTGGAGTTAATTACAAGAAATCAAAAGAGAAAGTGAAAACTGGATCGACAAACACAAGAAGGAGCTGCGACCCCCTGTTGTGCGATTTCTTCAAGCTACTGCTAGAGTTTCGACTTGCAGAGCTCCTGTCATCAAACAAACAGTTGTCGCACTCGCGACTTGACTCCCACGTCGCTGTTGACAGTTTTAACTTCGAAGTCGTAGATTATTTGGTCTATCTTGGAACCAGCATGAACACCAACAACAACGTCAGTCTCGAAATCCAACGCAGAATAACTCTTGCCCACGCATGCTACTTCGGACTGAGAATACCTTCCCTCCGAAAAGGACTTGGCCCTACACCATGCCATGAAAAGCAGCACCCGACCATAATGTTGCCGCCACCATGTTCAACGGTCCGTGAATGCAATATTTGCCTTACAGAGGGCGAACAAATTTATTTTTGTTTCAAGGCTCCACAAAATATTGCGCTAGGCCACCTAGGCCGGACCGTTTTTCATGATTATTTTTCTAATCTTATCCTTATTTTTTATCGCAATAAGGATATTTTCCTCGCTATTCTGCCTGAATTAGCTCGTTATCGCCTTCGTCGGACTGTTCGGGGAGATATTATCATACCAATGTTCTCTTTTGTTGGCATTGTTTTTCACGTTTAGGACATTCTGCACGAATTTTCAGCGGTATTTCAAAAACTTTGAGCCTCTTTTTTAGGTATTTTTTTCTCCTCCATACTACAGCGAATTTTGTTTTATTTATTCGTTTGACTGAAACGAGTTCTACGGGGTGGCAATTTCAGTTTGGGGAACAAAAAAAAAATCACACGGAGTGAAATCTGGTGTATACGGTGTTTGATCGATGGTATTAATTGCGTTTTTGACTTACATATATTCGGTCACAGTCGCACTCCTTTTGAAAAAATCTCTTGGTACTCTTGCTCAACATACCAAAATATCCATCAAAATCATTCGAACAGACTTGAGAGAAAGGTCGAGCTCTTTTGTCCTCTCTCTAACACTTCCCTGTCGACTTCCAAGCACCATATCCTTTAACTTTTTCAATATTTTCATAAGTTGAAGAGTTAAAGCATGTCTTCAACAATTTTTCGACCGTCTATAAAAGCTTTGTACCACTCGTAGGCTTGTGTCTTTGATGACCTGAATCAAGGCAAGACTTTTCCAACATTTACAACGATTCCTCACACGAAATTTGGTTAGAAATACAAAATTTGAGATAAATTCTTTGTTCGATATTTTTATCCATTGTAAAAATCGCTGAGGTGTATCGTCTTAAGCACCTGCAATAAACGAACTGGTTGACAGATCGCTCTTATATTTATTATAGTGTTTAAGGACAGTCCTACCAACTTAGGGGAATTTAATTACAATTTCCTGGTGTTTTTTTGTCACAATGTATATCCTGAAATTGTTTTTTATTTCATTTATGCTTAAAGAGTTAGGCCAGTCTAGACTTTTAAAATTTATTTGAGGAGCTTATTAGGCTTATTAAATATGGCTTGGAGCTATAAAAAATATTCCCATTAACGTTTTGATACGAAACAAGTTTTTGCAAATTTTTTCCACCTAAAAAAATTAATAAAAAATTTTGCAATAATAACAAAAAATCGTATGAAGTTTGTACGATAATGTTATTGTAAAACTGCAATTAAAATATGAATTGAGAAATAGCGCTTCGAAAAAAATGCATTCAAAGTTTTTCGATCTGCAGCTGGCTAACCCAAATGCTCAACACTACTATTCCATTCTACAAATTTTATAATGTTTTGAAAATCTTAGCATAAACATGTTCTCATATTTCTGATGTAAACATATTTTTTATACAGTTATTTGTTAACAAATCTGGAATTACCTGCGTTAATTCTGGAGCTGCTGAATAAGCTCTACGCAAAGGCTTTGTTGTCAGTGTTTGCAACTTTACTAATCTTCCAAGTGACATTTTCTGAAATATGTGTAAAAGAAAGATTTAATTGATATCATATGTAATTGGCAGTGCAAATTATAATATCAATGGGACTTCATAGCCTGGCTTATTGGTATGTTTTTCGGCTACAACGCAAAGGAATCTAAAATACTATAATGAGCAAAAAAAAGTAAGACTTTGTTCATAATTTTAAAATTCTTAATTTATTTTTCAAAATCGTTATCGTCCCCCTCATTTTTTCAAATTCGAAACAGTTGTTAAAGTAACTTTCCGGAATAGCCTTCAATGTGCGTAGCGATTAACGTTTAATGTCTTCAATTGACTCAAAACGGTTTCCCCGGAGCCCTTGTTTGAGTTTGCTGAAAAGCCAGAAGTTACACAGAGCTAAGTAAAGCGAATACGATGGTTGCAAATCCGGCTTTTTTTAAGAATAGCTTCGAGCCAACAACGCATAATACTCGAATAGTGTTCCTTGTTGACAGTTTGACCGGTCGGAAGTAATGCGGAATGCACCACACCTCGATAATCGAAGAAAACGGTCAAAAGAACCTTGATTTTTGACCTGATTTGACGAAATTTTTCGGCTTCGGCTCACCTTTGCCACGATTGATCGTCTGCTTCCGTGTTGTAAGCATAGACACAAGACTCATCGCCAGTAATAATAGACTTAATGACATCCTGGTCGTCAGCAAACCTTTTTTCACAGACGTCAACGCCACACTGTTTTTCGAAATTGAGTGATTTTGTAACCAATACTGCTTTCACTTTTCTTATTCTCAAATGATCTTTCAAAATGGTTTGCCAGTAATATCTCTGATCGACGTTTAGATTCTCAAGCACCAATTCCTTTACTTTATTTCATGCTGGACACGGTTCGTTGGCAACGCGTTCTCGACCCAACCCTCTTTGAATACTTTTTACCAATCAAAACACATACTCGTAACAAACAATTATGACTGGAAGTCTTTTCCAACTTTTTTAATCTGAACGTCTCAGCAGTAGAAATTACAGACATAAAATTTAATGGAGCTTCTTTGCTGAATACTTTCACTCATCGTAAAAATCGCCGAATGCACTTTATGTACTTCAGAAAGACAAGCGTATACTAAACACTAATGATTATTTTGGCGTGAAATTTGGCAGAGATGTCACTGACAGTCATACCAAGCTTGCAAAGAAAACATATTTCGACGAATGCGTTTCGCAAAACATAAATTAAAAAGTCTTACTATTTATTGCCCAATTTCCAAAATAACTTTCATTGGGCGGACGCAGTAAGTATATATTACTATGAATAGTTATGAGCATGCATATGTGATATATGTAAATATTTCATATATGTATGCACTATAAAATCATCAGCTTCAGTATACAATATAGAAAAAGCATCCCTCGCTGCCCTATCTCATTACCGCACATCACCATTGTGTATACATACATATATGTATATGTATATATATATACTAATTTACATACACACATACATACTACGTACATGCATAGTTACATATCTGCATGCAAACATGCATAAATAAAAGATACAAAAATGGAGAAGACGTCATCGATGTCTCAAGTCAGCACGAACCAAAAAATGTCGTGTGTACGCCATGTTGGTAGCCAGCCGTTAGCATAGCCACAAACAACGGTGCAGCGTTCGTGTTTGCCGTCGGCAAAACAGAGTTGGTAAAGGTTTTTCGTTTGCGCGCACAAGTGAAAGAAGAAAAAGTTTTATATTTCTATAAATAATTATTTACTAATAATAATAAAGAAATATGTTTCCATACGCCTTATTGATAAATTCGATTTAAATAATTTGTATGTCTGAGCAGACTTATTGAATGAAATTTTTTTTTTAATAAACATAATTTTAAAAATAAAATAATAATAACAAATTTTTCTTTAACATTTTATCTAAAATTTATTTAATTAAATATACCATTAAGTGGCTATTTTGGAATACCCGAGCTAAAAAAAGTCTACTTTGGAGTGTGTAGTCACTTTGAGCAGTGAAAGCTTAAATTTCACCCTTTAATAGCTGTTATCAATCAACCAAAACCTGAATAGCCGCTAGAAAGAAGATAGTTAATATTTATATTTTTATAACTTCTAGTATTGATAGAAATTATCTACGACTTCAAAGTTACGACTCAACAGTGACGTGAGTGCCAAGTCGCGAGTGCGACGACTATTTTTTTTTTTATACTCTCGCAACAAAGTTGCTAAAGAGAGTATTATAGTTTTGTTCACATAACGGTTGTTTGTAAGTCCTAAAACTAAAAGAGTAAGATATAGGGTTATATATACCAAAGTGATCAGGGTGACGAGTAGAGTTGAAATCCGGATGTCTGTCTGTCCGTAACTTGAGTAAAAATTGAGATATCATAATGGAACTTGGTACACGTATTTCTTGGCTCCATAAGAAGGTCAAATTCGAAGATGGGCAAAATCGGCCCACTGCCACGCCCACAAAATGGCGGAAAACGGAAACCTATAAAATGTCATAACTAAGCCGTAAATAAAGATATTAAAATGAAATTTGCCACAAAGGATCGCACTAGGGAGGGGCATATTTGGACGTAATTTTTTTGGAAAAGTGGGCGTGGCCCCGGCCCCTACTAACTTTTTTGTACATACCTCGAAAACTACTATAGCTATGTCAACCAAACTGTATAGAGTCGTTTCTTTTAGGCATTTCCATATACAGTTCAAAAATGGAAGAAGTCGGACAATAACCACGCCCACCTCCCATACAAAGGTTATGTTGAAAATCACTAAAAGTGCGTTAACCGACTAACAAAAAACGTCAGAAACACTAAATTTTACGGAAGGAATGTCAGAAGGAAGCTGCATCCAGGTTTTTTTTAAAAATTGAAAATGGGCGTGGCGTCGCCCACTTATGGACCAAAAACCATATCTCAGGAAGTACTCAACCGATTTCAATGAAATTCGGTATATAATATTTTCTTAACACCGTGATGACACGTACCAAATATGGGTGAAATCGGTTCACAACCACGCCTGAAATCTCGATTATCACTTTATCATGCGAGAGTATAAAATGTTCGGTGACACCCGAACTTAGCTCTTCCTTACTTGTTATGATAGGAGATATTTCGTCGTGCCCTCGTTCACTGCCAAACCCATTTGTTTTGCTTCCTTGTCCAGTCTGGAGAAAGCAGAATTAACTGCGCGGGTGTTGAGGCCGATGATATCAAAAGGTGCAGGTTGAAGAAGTCGCACGATAGGGAATCGGCTTGTCTGAAACCTCGTTTGGTATYGAACGGCTCGGAAAGGTCTTTCCCGATTCTGACGGAGCTTTTAGTGTTGCTCAACGTCAGCTTACATAGCCGTGGCGCCACGTACCGAAAACAAGAACCGACTGGCGCTGTTGTTAACTCGGCTATAATCGCGAAAGCGGTGTCTACGCCAATTAAGAAGAAGAAGGAGAAGTATTGATAGAAACGTTTCTGACAAACACATAAAAAATTTAAGAGACACACATAGTGCCCGGTAGACGTTCACGGTAACATTAGCTGGGTTCAATGCTACCGGGGTCTGCAGAACAGCGTGTAGTAGCACGAATGAGCAACCTCTGACGATGAGCGGCAGGAGCGGAGAAAGCTTTATAAAAGTCAGCAAGCTTGATGATGTGCCTGTGACAGTGGGGAATCGACGCCGCCTCTTAGAAATACACAGGTGTCCGCCTCATGATTTTTTTTGCCTCAGAATTTTGTCTAATTCAAAAATCCGAGGGACGAACCCTTCCAAATCAGAGTCTGTTCATCGTGTTAACGGCGGTTGATATAATAATCTGAACAGTGCTCTCGAAGTCCCTGGAACTCCTGACAACGAATTATTTGCTGGCAAGATGCAAGGTGATGTGAGCTTTCTATGCTGAGGTGTCAGTCGCTTGGTGTGTCAGTAAACTGTCACTTAGGTGCTTGGTCAAGAGTGGAAAATTTCTGTATACAGAATTGGGTGGGTGGAGTCTGACGACATACCTAGTCCTACAAGATGCTCATTTGTGAAACCACCGAGACTAATATTCCCTCACTCTATAATCCTTACTTAACCACCACGTAGCCATATAGATGCTTATTTGCGTCCCTATTCTTTAGAGTTTTTTCGATATTACGCCAATACAAGGAGAAAAAAAATAGAATATATAAATAAAACGTAAGAAGTTCAGTTGTCATAAAATTTCTTTAATAAAAAATTATAGCCCTTTTTTGTTATCTATTGCCGTATAACTTTTTTTTATATATATATTATATTATATATTATATATACAATATTAAACTTAAAAACATCAATCACATCCCTCCCCCTACTTGTCCCAACCTTGGATCGTCTGTAAATATATATTTTTTTCATTTTCAATTGCTTCTGCACAAGTAGAACATATTGTGATAAAAAAAGTACCCAGAAAGTGATTTTAACGCTTAATTATTCATTTGTCAACTTCAAAGTAGTCCCCACCAGATGTAATACGCTTATGCATAAGCACTTTTTAGAATGGCCTTTAGTTGCTTCAGACTGAAAAAAAGTTTCACGGAACGACGATGGCAGTTTGGGCAACAAGAAAAAATCATTGACGGTCTTCATTGGGGTTTTGCATTTAAATTCGGTCACAATCGTGGCTAGATGCGATAGTGTATTACCATCGTGTAAAATCCACGAATTCTTCTTCCACAATTCCGGCTGATTTCGACGTATGTTCGCACGAATAAGCCTCAAATCTGTCAAACTCGTGTCAAAGTCATAAACAGTTGCAATGACCTCAATGTATTTGGGATCGAAACTCGCACGATCAAGTTTACGGTACTCTTTTTGAAAAAAAAAATTCATCTTTATTTGGATGAGTTGAGCAAACAGGCGAGAGATGTCGAGCTCTCTTTGGCATCTCTCTAACACTTGCTTGACTATTTTCAAGAACCATATTCTTCACATTTTTAATATTTTCATCTGTTGAAGAGGTGGAAGTTTGTCCAGAACGAATCACGTATTCAACGATCTCTTGACCGTCTTTGAAGCCCTTGTACCACTTGTGGGCTTACCGCTTGTTTTTGATAAAACTGAATCAACTAAAATTAAACTGAAGTTTAGACAAATTCTTATTTCGATATTTTTAAAAAATTTTCATTGTAAAAATCGCAACGCACTACTGAGGTGTACCGCTTTAGGCAGCTACTGTTAGCAAAGTGGTTGACAGATCGCGCTCATATTTTGAATAGTAATTAAGAGCATCCGAGAAATTTAATTACAAATTCCGGGTACTCTTTTGTCACAATATATGTATATTAAAAATTTACTTATCATCTCCGGAAACATTTGCATTGATAAAAGATAACTAATTTGATATGCACACGAATGATACGAAAAAGTTAATTGCGCTTAGAAACACTTATGTGAGTTCGGAATATGCTTAAGCGGTTTATTTGATTTAATTAATTCGATTGCATTACGGCAGCAATAAACTCTTAATTTATACATTATACATTGCTTAACATGTGAGTGCAAGGCGAACTTTATGACAAGCGTATATGCATTTTTATGATATGCTAGACGCTCGGAATTATATAATACCTATGCTAATATGCGTCGCACGCCGCTGAGCAACTATACAGTATTTGTTTATGTTTTTAAAATACGACATATTTTCAATACTAAATTATCTGCTCGCTTTAATTATTAAAAAAAAAAAAACAGTTGAATATTTGCGAGCAATATTTTATTAGCATTAAGTTTGGATTAGTTATTAATAAACGCTATATATTTTTACGAAGTTTGTCGTTTGCAAAGTATCTCACATCACTACTTGACACATTGATTGTAAACAATGTCAAAAGTGTTCAAACATGTTTTCGCTTTTCGCATATTTTATTGCTTGATTGCACATTTCCACTTCTTAAAATACATAGTTTATACAGATATACATAGTTGTCCGTTAGCTGAGAATTAATTTACTACTTAACATAAAAATTTATTTACACTTCTCTATAATTGCTTCTCTATGTTGTAAGCTAGCTTTAAACACATTCGGCGTTGCGCCCCAAACACTTGTGAACAATGTCTTTCTAACGGCCAACCGCACAATAGACGATCAAAACAAAAATGAAATGCCAACTAGCAAATCGGAGAGTCTTTATTATATGCTCGTGACGGCAACAATGCACAAATCGTTTTCGCTGATAAGATATAGAACTATTTGCAAAGCGCTTACAGTGACTCTTAAAATTTTCAAGTGTTTTTTTTTATGAATGTATTTTAATGAAAATATTTGATTTATGTTTACATTTGAAATTTTTGGTAAAAAAAAGGATCCATTTCAAGGTTCCTTACCTTTTTAAAGAAAAAACACAAAATTTCAAATTTAATGAGAAATGTTTATTATCATTTTAGCATTTGTTTTTGAAGATCATCGTTCGAGCTTTTCGACTGATAACTGGCGAATGACACGCATGATGTTTTGCTCCAAGGCCTGAAACGGAGCGGGATTGTTCGCATAGACTTTAGACTTCACATGTCCCCAAAGGAGAAAGTCTAACGGTGTATCACACGATCTTAGTGGCCAATCCACCGGCCCAAAACCTGAAATTACTTCACAGCGAAATGTTTTCTAAAACCATTGATTGATGCGATGTGTGAGAAGTGGCGCCGTTTTCTTGAAACGAAATGTCACCGAGATCACGAGTTTCAATTTCATTCATAAAATAGTCGATTATTGACTGTTACGTTCTCAACGGCATCAATTTTGAAGAAATATGGACCGATTGTTCCACCGCCAACAAACCACAATAAATTTTTTTTTTTTTATTGAATGAATGAATGAAGCGGCAACTCTTGAACCTTTTTAGGTTGCTCGTCCTAAATTCGGCAATTTAGAGCAAGAAATGGGCCTTATCACGGAACAAAATTTGGCTCGAAAATTCGGATCTTCTTGGAAGTTCGAGCGGCTTCAGTTACTGCACAAGCTGTATTTTATATACTTTCAACCTAAGATCTGGACGTAAAATGCGGCAAGTCGTTCCATACGTCAGTTCGAGTTGCTGCAAATGGCGCCGAAACGACTCTCCACGGTCTTCGTGTACATTCTGAGCTACGGCTGCAATATTGAAAAAAAGTATATCTACTGTATTAGCCGTTAGTTCCTGAAAATTGCGAAGTTGCGACTCCTGGGCTAATCTTCGAAAACAAAATTTTTCAGAAGAGCTTTTAGGGTCTTAATTTTCATTGGGCTTGCTAGCATAGTTCATATATTTATATTTAGTTTCACATTAATCTTTCAACTTACTAACCTAAAATGCCCAGATCAATCGGTTCCATCAGTTTATCTTGAGACGGGTTTAGTTTTCAAAACTACATTTTTTAAATGAGTGATAACACGGAGACAAGTTCATGTGTGTCTATACACTGACCTACTAAACGACCAAAATTTTGGAAAAATTTATGTTTTTCTTTAAGTTGCCATTTTGACAATTTTGATCGTTTAGATCCATCCTCCACGGAGAAAGCCGGAAAACAGCAATAGAGCAGCCTTTTTTAGAACCTCCGAAGATCGCATATAACTAATCAAATATTAATATTTTTTCGGAAGAGTTTTGTATTTAAAAAAAAAAAATTAATTCCCAAAAAGATCACCATTTTTTGGCAGCCACACTAGAGTTTAAAGTTTTATCTGCTTTACCTATGTAACTGATCTTGTGGTCCTATGCTACATTGGTAGATACAAGGAAATCCTAATGATGCAGCTCATCTAAACGCTTTGAAACTACAGTGATTTTGACAAAACCAACTTTTACCACTATTCTCCCGTTTGAATAATATTTTTCAAACAATAAGACCTAACCTCATAAGTAAATTATTTAATTTTTTGATATGTGTAATTTTGCAAGTTACTGTTAGTGCCAGGTTAATTTTGTTAATCACTGCTTCATATGAACTTAATTAGTTCTTCTTTTTTTCAACATTCTTTAATTTGCATGTTATTAGTAAATAAACATTCCATTTGTTTTCAATAGATTCGTTAATGATTTACTTTTTTCACACTATCCTCTTCGCTCCATTCGCAACAAATCTGCGAAAACTCACCACTTGTCAGAATCTGTAAAGTGTTTTCTACCACATTGCCTATAACCTGCCTTGTTTTTGGTGAATAAAATAGAGCGAATATTTTCGCCTAATTTTCGTAAAGAGAGAGCATAAGCAAATCAGATAGAAGAGCATAAAAGTAGTAACTAACTATTTCTCTTTGTAACACTAAGCCACACCTGCGCTAAGTATTAGCATCTCTCTCAGTTTTTCAATGCCAACAAAGCATATGAAGGCTCTCTTGTTCATTACTTTTTTTTTTTGTTTGAGGGCGGTTCGCTTATGAAAGCAGTGTACATTTGTGAGCTATACTCGAATGTATACATATGTGTGTATGAACATGTGTAGGTACCTTACGCAATGTGCCGTCTCCTCGGCAACATAGCCATTCGACATTCATTAACGGGTTTACATACTTGCATGCAATCGTGTCGACGAAAGCAGTCGTGAGTCATTACGAAAGAAAAAGGGAAAACCAAGAAAATGGTGGTGCTGGTGGTGGTGGTGGCATGATTTTAATAAAATGACGGCATCGTACGGTTTGTGAATAATGGCAAAGCAATTAAAAAAATGGTTGTCCTTTTCGGTAGAATTATGTAAATTGAAGTAAAAAATATTGAAAACTTGTTGAAAATGTGTAAATATTACATTTAGAATTTCTATTATTAGAAATTATTTGCGTTATAATATTTATTTTCATGAGTCGTATGAATAAATTTGAAGGTAGTATTTTTTTAATAAGTGATGCCAAGAATTTATAAATTACTTAAAAAAAAAAATTTAAATTACTATATTTTGTTGTCCGCATATAACACTTGGATCAAAGGGGACCCTGCTTTAGAAGCTTCAAAAAATCAATTTTTTGTTTGCTTAAATCTCTTTAAAAGTTATCTAAGAATATGCCAACAAAAAAAAAAAATAAAAAAAAAAAAAAATAGTGACCGAGCGTCTATATGGGCAGAAAGCGAAATTTTTCTCGTCGTTTGGAATTAGGGCAACGTTTATTATCTTTGGGATAAAATAATCTTCTATTTGAACTAAAAAAAAAACTAATAAAACATATAGTACATTTTTTTTTGGTTAAAAACCACGTTTAACTAGAAGATAAGTTATTAACAAATATGGGTCTCTTTGAATTTTTTGTTTCCGATAGAAATTGCGACCTGTATCCTGCCCGTCGTACGACAAATGCAAATGCGAGATGCATGGGGTAATTGCTCCCCAAAGTCAGAATATCAATGATTTCTTATCCAAAATTTGCAGATGATGATATAAACCCTAGAAATTTCGCTTTTATCACTTATTTCTTTCCCTCTTTATAAAAATGATTTAACAGAATATCATCACTACAAGGTTGTAATATGACAGGGTCGGAGAAGCTTAAACTACTTGTTTTGTTTTTTTTGGAACGAAGGCCAAAGTTTACTGTTTTGAATTTGAAGTCGCGTGATGGACTGGTGGAACATAATTCATTAAAAATCGTATGATAATGGGTCACTCTACCGCCCATTCCCGTTATTTCAAAATTGGCTAGTTTTGTTGGCAGCTATAGTTCTCCTCGGTGTTCGATGGAGACGATTGCTGTTGATAACAGTACCGTACTTTTATTCTCGTTGTGTAGCCTTTACCGAAAATATCGGTAAATGTTTAAGATATGTAAACGAAATTCGAAGAAAATCTTTTCCTGATAATAACATGTCTGAATATCAAATACATGGGCTGAATACAGTTTATACTTTCCTTAGGCCCCATATACCTAATATAAAGATTTATACTGGACATATCGCCCAATATGTGAGTTATCACAATGAAAGTGAGAGAGCGTGTTTCATTAATTGACAATGAAAAAAATCGGGGTAAACCCGCTATATAACTAATAATAGAACTTTCGAAAATCCGATAGAGAAAAAGTATAAAATTTTCGGTTGTACTCAAACTTTTCCCTTCCTTACTCAGTTCAGTTGTTTTTTTTTTAATAGATTACGATTAATCTATGATTTTTTAATATTTTCAATAAATAGCATTTTTAATGGTGTAAATAGAAATCATTGAGGAAATACTGTCGAAACCTACGTAATTATTTAGTAATCCTGTTTCTAGTCGTGATCAAGGAAGGCAATACAATTTTTATTTTCTAAAAATGTGTTTGTAATTTTGTTCCCCTAACCTAACCTAACCGGAAAACCTGCTTTTTTTTCTGTAATTTCTTCCTCTAAGAGTATAATAATATATGTAAAAGAATGAAACTTTTGAACAGTTGTCGGAAAAAGTTTACTGAAGCTTAACAATTTTTTTTGTTGGGCCAGATAAATTGAATTTAGTCAAGATGTGACTTCTCATCTTAAATTACGTGGAAATATTTTCTTAAGTATGCCTTAGTTTAATGTTAAATCTAGATGAATCTGTCCAAAACTTCTTCTCTCTCAGTTACCCAATATTTTTCGAACTTAAGGGGCTATACCATTGTAACACATGAAAAATTAGGCGATTTTCGTGAATTTTTTAAAAGAAAATATGAGTAGCGGTCGCTCTTTAGAACGCTGCCATCTAAAAACTATTCAAGATACGACGATTTCACAGAATATTTTTGGAAATATAATCTATCGAAAAAGCAAAAAAAAAAAAAATTTGAAAGTGTCAAACTAGCACAGCCCCTTAAGTTAGGTTAGGTAGAATCGTAAGGCTGATCTTCTCCGGGTAATCCAGTTGGTCTGACGCCCTCGCCCACATGCCCTATTAGCTGGAATTAAAAAATGCAAGTGAATATGCAAACTGTAATTTTTAAATTTTTTTGTGATAGCTACTCACCTGTTCAATCCTTATCAGATTATTGATATCTCAAATTAATGTGCTTACCTTGCCACCTCGTGGGACAGTGAATCGCTGACAGAATCGTTTCTAATATAATGGAATAGCGGTAAGAGGAATCCCGCAGCTGCACAATTTCAGTTTGTTAACCAATGCTTGCCAAACTCGCGGGAGTTCCATAGTTTCAATGCTAAAACTCAAATGGGCAGCAGGCCACTGACTCGATTCCAATATAAAGAATTTTCCGGTAATTTAAGTAGTTATTTAAGTTATTTAAGTAGCTTGTTGCTACTCATAAAGAGCCCAAACACTCCTTGACAAGCTACACTTCGCAGCAGTGAAAACACTGCACTGGTCTGGTAGCCCGAAGCTAAAGCTGATGAAGAGCTTTTGGCATAAAACTGTCCCTCCGACTTTTCCCTAAGCTCCGATCTATCAGTGAAAAAACTCACTGCATCTATTCTCCAGTGACTTCGAACCACCCAGATATATGGCCCTGAGTCAAAGCCTTCGCCGCAATACACCTGGTCGCTATGTCTTAATAAAACATCAGTTGTTAAAGATGGAATATTCTACCGATCTTCGTGTAGACGACAAATAATCGCGGGGGGAAGTTGTGCCGTTTAATTAAAAGAGTATGGTGAGATAAAAATAGTCAGCCAGTTGTCTTTTGGGGTTGTTTGCCAAATAGCATACATATAATATACATATCTTGGCGTTTTTTAGAAAAAATTTGTGATGCTTTAGTTAGCACAGAGAATTGTTTCAGGTGTTTTCGGTCGAATGTCAATTGAAAAATTCCCGGCCTACCACATAAAAAATCATTTATTTGGCAAAATTATTATTATTTTTTTATTCAACATAGTTCGCTTCAAGGGAGAAACACTGTTATAACGAGCCTCCAACTTTTCGATACTATTTTTGCAGCACGATTTGTCCTTTGCTTTGAAATAGACCTCAGTTTCGAAGATCACCTCATTATTCGATGAAAATTTATTCCCAGCGCGAACATGCTTTTGAGATCGGAGGACAGGAAATAGTCGCTGGGGGCTAGGTCTTGAGAATACGGTGAAGGTGGAAACAATTCGAAGCCAAATACATGGATTTTTGTTATCGTTTTCACTGACTTGTGACACGCTCCATTATCTTAGCGAAACATCACTTTATTTTTCTTCAAATTCGGCCTTTATTCGCTTCATACCTCAACCGGTCCAATTACGTTATGTAATAGTCGCTGTTCCTTTTTGAAGGTAGCCAATGAAAATTATTCCACGTGCACCCCAAAATGCAGATGCCATAACCTTTTCAGCCGACTGTTGCGGTTTTCTTCTTATTGGAACGGCATTGCATCAGCGGAAATTTACCCGGATCGCTGTCGATTAGACTTCGGAGTGAAATAATGGCGCCATGTGTCATCCACTGTCACATATCGACGMATAAACTCAGGTTTATTATGCTTGAACATCTCCAAAAACTTCTCTGAATCATCAATTCGTCATTGTAAAAAGTAAGCACAGAGCTTTCTCATACCCAAATAGTCGTGAATGATATGGTACACACGCTCACTTGATATCTTTAGAATGCCTGCTATCTCGTACAACTTCACCTTATGATCAACCAATATTGTTTTGTGGACTTTTTGATGTTTTCATCGGTAACACCTTTTTTGAGCGTCCACTGTCTTCATCCTCCTCGGTGCTCATTTCGGCTCGTTCAAATTAGCAACCACATTTCAACGGTTGATTTCCCTAATTACAGTACCGCCATCTATGTGACACGCCTAGTACTTTTTAATTGACCTGGAATGTGAACCAAATTTCTTATGTTTACGTTACTTTATTCGGAGAAATTACATTATTTCTTTCAAGGGGTTGTTAACGTGTTGATTTATTACTGTCATTCATTTTCATTTCAAATACCAAATTTTTACTGCGGTGAAGGGCATATAGTATATTCCCATTCACTTATACTTGAAGCAATAAGGGTTGAAATGCTTTATTCTATCTATGTATAAGCTTTGAATGAGCTGTTAATATTTTACATTGGATAAGGGCAGTACTTTATACCATCCACATCCATAGATAAGGAAATTGTTAGTAAGAGTTGGAATAGAAGTAAAATGGTTAGCATAGCTCTTAACTCAATTGTGTTATGACTTATTGTAGTGATAATATTATTGTACTTTATTCTAAGTAGTTTTCTTATGCAATACAAAACTACAAAGAATAGATAGATGGTTTCATATATTCGACCGAAATGTTGTAATGTTTCCATAACAGTATATGAAATCTAAATACGAGACTTAGTGAATTGGACTGAAATAAAACGATAATTATCGGATATTTTTTTGAGGTAATCTGCGTGTCTATCTAAAGAAGTACATATATATGTACGTACTTGGTCTCAAATCCGTATTTTGTAATATTCTTTTCTTAAATATACTTTATCAAATCGGTGTGTTACTTAAAGCGTATTATCGTCCCGAAAACGTAGTTTCTTCGTGAAAATAAAAAATCAACAACGTTTAAAAAACTTAAAATAGAGTTCAACATGGTATCTGGAGTGAAGACTTCTGGCTGTGGGCACAGGGAAAATTGTTTGACATGATTACCTAAATGAAAATCTTTCTGAGTTTAAGTGTTGCAAAATGCAAGCACACAGCAATATTTTAGTGTTTCATGGTAAAGTGAGTAAAGATTGCTTTAGAGGATTACAGACCGTGAGTTCTACCAATGTGTATGCCTTATATGTACATTGGATCAAGGTAAAAAGAAGTGAGCTTTCCATTGTCAGATGAAAAATGTCACTGTTTATGTTGTTAGGAATCCTTCGATCGGCTGATTAGAGTAACTAAGATTCGCTTAAATTTAATCTGACTGAAAATTCTCATTCTTGGAGAGCCCCCAGAGGTGATCTGGTGCCTGATGCGTAGAGCATACTAAAATTGTGGAGGGAACACTCCTCCAGCACATACTGAATGGCAATGAAAGCATAGCTTCAGGAGATGGTGAACCCAATCCGAATGAAAAATCGATGACGATAGATCGTACCTTACATTGTCCAACCATGAAGAAGACCGCAATAGCAATTACGGACGGCTTATCGGCTGAGATATTCAAATACGGTTCGAAGAACTGACAAGGAGCATGCATGAGCTTCTTTTTAAAATGTTGTCGGACGAAAGCATGCACGACGATTGGAAAGTGTGTCCAATCTACAAAAAGGGAGAGCTCACATTCTGCACCAGCTACTGTGGGATAAGCTAAGATTAAAGTCCACCGTCAACAAACTGATTGGACACTGAGCCTGGAACATCAACAACTGGCCAGATATTAACCATGTGCCATTTCTTGAAAAAGGCCCGTGAAAAGAGAATCGACCACCCCACTTATTTGTCGATTTTAAAGCTGCTTTTGACAGCTCGAAAAGGAGCAGCCTTATGTCATTATGCTATGTCTCAATTTGGTATCACAGCAAAACTAATAAGACTGTGTATATTAACGTTGAGCAATACCAACAGCTTCATCAGGATCAGGAAGGACTTCTAGGAGCCGTTCGTTATCAAACGAAGTTTCAAGCAGGGCGACTCCCAATCTGTCGATTTCTTCAATCTACTCCTGAAGAAATTAATTCGAGCTGCAGAGCTGGATAGAGAAGGTACAATCTTTTATAAGAGTGTACAGCGATGCCCAGGAGTGAACAGAACAGTATCTATAATTTTCTATCTGCTTTCTAAGTCAATGATAACACATTGGGTTCACATATTTTATAACATTTAGTATTAGAATATACTTGATTTCGGCCAGATGACCACCCCGAATAGATCTTACGAGGTCCCTCTTTGTTCAAATTCTCAGCTATTTTTGTAGCTCATCTTACATCGCCAATAGCACGCAACCTTTGATTGTCAAACGAATCATTTATAGCTAGTTTAGCAAGGTGGATCCTAAGTAAGGGTCTAACGGAGTCAATTTATATAATATAGATCACAACTCTCTGGTGCCGGTCATCAAAGGTTCGTCCGAATGGAAAATATTATTTATTTGTAAAAATGGCAATGCCAGCTTCCCTCATAGAACGCGATTTTCATACAACATAAATTCCAATGATTGGTTCTAAGTGGTACATTTCCAAATGTATTTACCAGAAACATCGGTCAAATATATTACTTTGACAGCTGAACTTCTACCAGGTGTATCGGTTTTCTCTCCGAGATAAAATAAGATAAATAGATGAGGATTGTACCGCGACCTAAGGTCTATTGTGTCATCTAATAGGTCACAATGACCCAGCATATTGATAAGTATTGATAAATTCCTATATATTGATGATTGCTAATGAAGCGATGTGAGTCCTATTTGGAAACATGGATTCAAAAGTCTTTATCCTGCGTCTGCAGAGTGCTATGCAGTCAATTAGCAGGTGTCCTGCGGTTTCAGGCCACCAGAGCCGGCAATTTGGACAAGAAGCTAGGCTCATGTTATGTATGGGCTTCTTGAGCTTACAGTAGTCAGTGTAGAACGCAACAAGTGTCCTTTGTTTGTCCTTTGGGAGGTTGATTACATATTTAAACCAGCTGAGGTGGTAACCACCCATTAGTAACTTGGCATAGCGCATGCCTTGGAGTTGTTGCCAATGACTCTCCCTATCTACTCTTTCTTCCTTGCGGAGCAGCTCCTTTAAGGTATGAGGGCCCACCTACCATTCTAGTGAATGGTGCAGAGCTTATTAGCCAGTTCAGTCACGGCTAAACCTTTTCGACCGGCACCCAGATTAGTTGCACTTGATTACGTTCCGATAAACTGTTCATACAAACGTTCTCTCAAAAAAATTAATTACCTTTAAATAAACACCCTATATTTGTATGGTTTCATTTGTTAAAATTTGCTGATGGACAAACAAAAAATGCTGACAGATAGTCTTGAGAATCAGTGCGACATATGTACATATGTATGTATTAGTCATGAGATCTCGTATTTGAGTAGTACTTATTTCATAAAATTTCAGATTATTTGGCATACTCTGTAAAATACTTAATGACGTGTTATGCTTTCGAAAACTGGTCGACTCCAAATGAGGCTTTGTTCATTATTTTATATATTCTCTGCAATTACATGAGTAGGAATGTACTTACAAACGTATTTTTACAGATCTATGCAAATTGGCATTTGCTTGAGCGAAACAGTGCTAAATACTGCTCACAAAACTGTTACGTATACACACATACATATGTATGTACATGTCTATAATAATCCTAACATAAAAAAATAACACAGTTTATTGATAGCTATTGATAGCTCATTGCGATTCATTTGCCCCAAGCTATGTGTATAGCAGTGTTTCCAATAAATATACGAAAATATCTCAACCGTAAAGGCGAAGAGCTGAAGATGTGAGAGCGGAAATTTGTGCACAACACGAAGAGAGCTGAGGCAGTAGCGGCTGTTTGAAATCAGCGCATGCGCTTCAAAATCCGCAACAATGCGGCGCAAGAGTAATATTAAACCAAAACGATTGTCATCTCCATCGCTCATATTGATATTAGATTTGTCAACGCCAACAATGTACAGTTGGGTACGAAAATGACAGCAACAGTAGTAACGGCATGCATACTCGCGCTTACATAAACACAGCGCACACTAAGATACTAGATGTGTATGTTTGACTAAATAAAATGAAAAGAGCGATAAAAGCGCTGAGGCATTTAGCCACACAATAGGATAGGCAAAGTGGTGGGGACTACGTCGCCAACGTCGCGACAGCCGCTCTTGCCTAGGAAAATCGGGCGGCGGCCACTAGCCAACAGGGTGTGAAAGATTAAAATAAAAATGAAGAAATCTACACCAACAACAACACACACCACAGCAACTACAACTACAACAACAATAACAACAGCAATCACACCCAATGCCAACGCAGTGTAACAGCGCAACAACAACAACATATACATATAATTAAATGAAAAGTAAAAATAATATGGCGGCGAAAGCTGACGGCAGCGAACGCGATATGCACGATGAGGATCGTTCGGCGGCCAGCAAGTCAAAGTCACACATAGTCCAACGCCGCAAAACAGTCAAGCGCAAACGAAATGAAGTATGGATTTGAAACAACAACAACAATAACTATTGCAAATGTTGCAATCGTCAAACGGAATGGGGTTGTTGCCATCAACATTTTTAATGTGCACCTTAGAAGCGGTTCAATGTGAACCAAAATTTTTCACATTTTATGGATGTAAGATGTATAACAATAACAACAACAATGGCATAGATTTCTAGCAACCGCTATATGTGCATGAGAACGCATGAAAATCATGTACGAACAAGTTATGCATTGTGGCTACCTTGTGTTGAAGAAGCAGCAGACAACAACAGCAACGTACATATGTACATATATGTATGCGAACGAATGATACGAAGTGCAAAAGGGGAAGTAGACAAATGTCTGCGCTCTAAAGTTATTATTTGTTGCTGCTGTGTGTTTGTTGTTTGCTGGCTTGTGCATATTTCAAACATTGGTATTTGCACTTTTTATTTTCTCTCCTTCCTTGCGTTCGTATGTTCGGTTATTAAAATGCTATGCGCATGGATGGAATTTGTTTTACGTTACCGCACAATCATTCGTTCATTTTTTGTGTCGTTACAAAACAACAAAAACTCGAAACAAAGTAAAAATAAATTACTTTGGCAGGTAGACGCATACACTATGAACCCACACAGCCACACCAATATACACACGCGGGAACAGCGGCAGAGTCGCATACTGAAAAATGTGTAATGGTTGGAAGCGCGCGGTAGGATAGCCGGGCAGGAAAAATGAAGAACGCGCGCGGGTTGTCGCTCGCTCACGCTCGCCTCATTGTTTGCTTATACGAGCTGGCTGACTTGCTCGCTTGCTTGCCTGCTTTGGCCGTCATTGTGTTAATTGAAAGCAGTGTATTCAATATAGCAGAGGGTAACAGCGATCGCCTAAGAATACACAATAATACATACAAGACAACAACAAGGCATATGTCGCATTGTTGTTGTTGTTGGTGATGTAGTCATACAATACTGGTTGGAGGGAAAAGCGGCAGGCATAACAAATTCGCCAGATGTATTTTATGACATTTTTTCTTTCGTTTGCCTTTCCGCCTGCTACGGCGCATACGAGAGATTACAATCACCCCAAAAAATATTTTGCTGCCTGCCTGCACGTATGCTAAGTAAAAGTGTGAGCGAATGAGTGTAAAGCCATTACGGCCATCTCCTTCGCACGCTTGTGCCAATCATAAGCGGGTAGGCGACGTATTTGTTGTATAGGTGTGTGTGTGTGCCTCGGCCCAAACGTGTTACTTTTTGTTCTACACGAACAATGCTTGGCTGCCATCGCCTTTGCCCGCCGCTAGGCAATTGTTGTATGCTGTTATTGTTGTTGGTCGTGCCATAGGTACTTAATGTTGTTTTACTGGCTTGTAGACTTACTGCAATGTTTTTGTTGTTGCATGTGTATTTTTGTGCAGGCCAGCACAGAGTTGCCGTGTTAGTTGGTTTAGTTGAAGTGTGTCCGTCGTTGCGTTTGGTCGTGTATTTTATTCCTTTCCGCAATTTTGTGCTGGTTGTGTGCTCAGAAAAGTGAAAACAGTACCAAAAAATAAAACCACTTCGGGCTTATGCATTATTATATTCGCTCGGTCAAAAGAGAGCGGGAGCGCATGTAAAAGCCCGCTCACATAACACGACAAACCATTAACAAATATATAATTAAGTAGAGAGCGTTCGACATAGCTCCAATATGAAAAACATAATGCTAACAAACCCCATGCATTGCTGCAATATGAGTGGGGGAGTGTCGTTTACATGAAAACTAAAGTGTGTTATTTATATATTTCAATAAATTAAACGCGCTATATTGACGTTAAGACAATATTTGTATTAAAGTGTTCAAAAAAAAGATTTCCTACGTTTTTTGGAGACTTTTATTTAAGCATTCCTAAATATGGCTTGTTTGCACACCAGCAACGTTGGTCCTTAAGCTCCCGCATACAGGTGCTTGACCCAATTGTTGTATATCATCAATAAAATACAAACACATTAGAAAAAAAAGAACAAAAAAAAAACATATTTTACACAAAACGAAAAAGCAGCACAAAAAAAAATTAGCTGCTTTTTAATACACAGTGTTGATTTCTGCATTTCTGTTCGTTCGTATATTTGAGTTACACATTTTTGTTGTTTCTCTCTCTTTGTTCTCCCGTTTATGTATTTTTCTTCTGCTTTGTTCAATTTGTTGCTCATTGTGTTTCTGTGAAGTGAAGTATTTTTATAAGTTGTAAAGCGAATGCAAATCGAACAGAACTGACTCGACTATGCTGCATGCAAACTTTTAAGTTATTTCAATTGAATTTTTCGTTGAACGATGGATCGTCGTGGATTGAAGTTTATTTCGAAAAGGTATTTCTTCCTTTCAATTACATTTCTTTACAAGTAAAACCATAGTTATATTTATTTATTTTTGATAAATTTTGCTTTCGATACTATGCATACTTGATTGCGGTCGTCTGGCGTTTTGTTTAACGTACATAAGTTGAGGATTGCGTTTCCCCGAGAGACTAAAGTGAAAAAGCGGGAGAATGCATGAGCACTTAGGTATGTGTTGTGTTGATTAAGCAGAACAGTGATGCCAGAATTTTGTATGCAATTAGTATGTTTGAAAATTTGTAAAAATATGATAATTATATATTTTAATTCATGATTATTATAATTATAACTAATATATTGTAAAAAAAAATATATATTTGCAAATTATTATTGTAGCAGGTTAAATAACGTAATTAACCACCATTTTAATGAGTTTTAGCTATTAAATGCCAGCAAAGCACTTTGATCTACGCATCCGAAAAGATATAGCACCCAATAACATTCTGGAATTTATAAGTGTGTCGGGTCTATGTGACAAAGCAGAGCGCACAATAGGCCTCAGGTCACGGCACAAGCCTTAGTTTATTTCAATCTTAATATCAATTTTTTGTCAAATTCATTTCACCAAATTCAATTTTACTGCAGAAATAACAATTTTTTAATTATATTTGTGTCTGAACTCTGCCTCTTAAATTTCTGCAATTTCTTATTAGCAATAATGAAACATTCTCTCGTAATCTGGCAACTATGCTCTCTTTAATTGAAATTACTCTCCCTCTATCGCTGAGAGTTTCACACCCTCGTGCATAAAAACTGAACTGAGCATGCTATAACTCAGCATATTCACTGCTTTGCTTTCATGCTTATGAAAACAAACGATTTGAAAGTGAATTTTTTGTTTTTGGACTGTGTGATTTCCGCAATTATGAAACAATATAAAAGTTCAACAAAGTTAAAGACAAAACTAGGTTAATTTAAAAGATTGCGTATAATATGATTTGACAAACATTTCTTAAAAAATGCTTACAAGCTCCTTCTTCTTCTTCCTCAAAAGAAAAATCAACCTGTAAACATTTACTAAATCCTTACTATACCGAGCACAATTCGCCATCAACTATTCCTACAGGAATTTATGCGCCCTTTTTCGAAACTCTTTCTACTATTTTGCTGGGTTGTAGTTTTATTTTTCTGCTTTGCTCATCTTAAGTATGCAGCCAGGTAGAATCTCGCTCTTTTGAGACTTTTACGCCGACAGCAGCCGGCAGACTTTACCCACCACTTTACTCAATAAAATATCATTGAGTATGATTGAAAAGTGTTCATTAAGTGTTTTATGCATATTTGTTGTTGTTAGTTGTGTTAAGTTCTTAATATTTTATTTTATGGGTATTTATATTCTTAATGCGCCTGCAAATAATTGCCATTAAGCAGATTAAGCAAGCAGAACTTATGAAATTCAAAATATATGAGAGGGGAGGGTTGCATGGTTAAAGTACTCATTTATAAGGTTTCACTTCAAAATTTAGAGGTTTTTTTATTTGAAGGAGTCTTTTGTACTAAAGAGGGAAAAGTTAAGAGAAATTGAAATTGGTTTTAGGGAATTTAGTGAAATTTGTTTTTGGTCAGGGCTCTTGAGAGCAAATGAGGTAATTTTTCACGGAATACCTATCCTAAGGTGCTTGTAAGTAATAATTTGACCTTCATTATAAATCAATCTATTTATTTCTCAATTATATACAAAAAGTTACTTGAATTATGAGCGAAATTAGAGTAAAATGATTTGCACAGGTTCTAATTTTTCTCGCAAACCTGAAACTGCAATAAAACCCTTAAACCCCCTTTTGACTAACAGTTTCTTATTCGACGTGACGCGATTTTAAATCGAAAAAAGCTTTTTTTTTTTACCTTTTTGCATGTTTTTTTACTGTCTTCTAACTAAGCTCGCTTTAGAATCGCTCAACTTGCTCTGCTTACTTTACTCTTTTCACCTCAGTTGTCTACTCGAATTGCACATTTATCAAAAAACCAGTTTCTCGGCTGCGTAGCACTTACTGTTGTTGCGGCCGCTAGCTGGCTGGCTGGCCGGCCAGTGTACTCCACTGACAGACACTACCGTTGTGCGCTGTGTGAGGGAGCAAAGTTTTGCAATGCACCATGAACTGTCTGCCATGAGATGGGTTTCATATTGGAGACGGTCGCTTGGTGCGTCCGTGCTTGTGTAGCAGTTGTTGTTTTCGTTGTCATCATCATCGTCGACTACTTCTTTGCCGTCTGGCAATGGCTGATATACCCATTACTGCAAAGGAAGTAAGGGTACTTGAAAATTAAAGAAGAAACAGCAAAAAGAAAAAATGAAACACCGACTGATATTGTTGGGAATATCAGATTACTAGCGGGAAACGAAATGATTTTAGCTGGTGGTGGTAGCGGCAAATCCCACAGGGGTTACCAAGCAACACCAGTGACAAGATTCGAACGCCTTTGGAGTAAACAAATTCATAAAATTTTTGCTACTGTAGCAAGTTTATGCTAGGCGGGGATAATTTGCGGCAATAAGTAGCTACACTACCCTGCGCCATAAATTACCATTTTCTGATGAGTTTTAATGTTTTAATGCTGCTTGAGGGAACATTTAGCCACTCAACGAACCACCACCAACCGAAACATATACATAAATTTCCACGCAAAATCATGCACTTTCCGCCGATTTTCGACACTCACGGAATACTGCATTATTTTGTGCTCATGAAAATTACGAATACACGCTTTACGTAGCGTCTGGCAACCCTCGTGGCAATTTTAGCAATTCTTTTTTATTGCCACGATTTCTCTCCGCATTCGGTTTCAACATGCTTGTATTGCATTATTCGCATTTCAAAGTGTTAGCTGCTTGCTGCGCTGTTCTAACCAGCGGCCATTAAGAGCCCGCCGCCGCCATCTCTTTTCGTCACACGCGTGCAGTATGGCGGACCGGTTTTTGCTTGCTGTTTTTTTTTTGATTGCTTATTGCTTGTGTAAATGTTTCTGACAGGCCGGTCGGGGTACACCATATTTGACAACTGTGCGAAAAAGGCACCAAATAATCGATAAATCGTTGTTGTTGCATTTTGTTTTTGTTGCTATATTAGCTAACGGCTCGCAGGCGTGTGAGAAAGTGTGTGTGTGTGTGTGTGTGTACGAAGATTTGTGCTTGCTTCAACGGCTGCGCCTTACTTTTTTTTCGACAAGACGTTTCATCAACCACCATAGCTGTAGCAACAACAACGATACCCGTATGATTAGTGCTCTGGCGACGGCGCAAGAGCGAGTTTTTCATACAAACAACGAGCTGCTGTTGGCTTCTCTTTCTACCCGTCGCACAACTTCATTGAGTGGCTGGCAAAGCGTAGAGCAGCCGTCGTCACCAACGCAAAGCAACGCCACCACCAAAGCCACTTTATCAGCTGCTACCGCTCGCGCCCTCTGCTGCCCCTGCGTAAGCATTTAAATGGTTTTTAATTTTTGTATGGCTCGCTAAAGGTCTACATACATACTTATATGCACGCATACACATTCATATATATCGTTTCGTTTACCATCATCGTCATTATAATCACCAAAAGAATGGACGCCATAAATTAGTACAAAAAAGAGGAGAGCCACATCAATTCAACCCGGAATACATACAAACAAGCAGCAGTGGCGGGCAATGGCAAAAACAGCAACAAAGTGGTTGTATTACATGCTGGCGCGGAGAGCGTGTGTAGTTATACAAACATACATACATATATAGAGAGTATAAAAACGAGTGAAATATATGTATGTATGTATATGTGTGTGTATGTGCGCTTATGTTGCGTTCGAGCATAGAGCAGCAAAATATAGAGGCGGCGCAGCACTCGATTAATTTTCATTCCAATGTGAATTGCAAAGCGTCTGCCTCTTTATTGTTTTTGTTGCATACAAATATTTGTTCTTGTTGTTTTTTCATATTAACGCTAGCTGCTTTTCTTCGGCGTGTTTTTGCCTTTGTTTTTGCTTTTTCTCGCTTATTACTTTTATGCTGTCTCACTAATGCTTGTTGCTGTTGTTTTTCGCCTTCTGTTGTTGTTTTGCATTGTCTTGTTGTTTTTGCAATGCATACTCCACACGTACCGCCAACTTTTTGTTGTTACTCTCGTTCTTGTTGTCGCTTTTGGTGTTATTTTGTTGCTTTTGATTTTGTTGTTGTTGCCGTGCATTGCACGATCAGCCATCAACGCATCAGCAAGCATTCGAGGCTCACATGCGCTTCGTGGCCGGCGACAACTGTTTTGCAAGCAATCTGCAATAACAACATACACATGCATAGCCAAATACAAAATATTTTTTATGTGTGTGTGTGCATGTGCATAAGAGCATCGATGGCCAGCATTGAACGGCCAGGCACGCAATTGTCGGCCTCAAAGTTAATGTTGTCTGTCGATGAGTTTCAGTTTTCCTTCTGAAGACTCACGTTTGTTGTTTTTGTTTCAATTTTTATTTCTTTTCTTTTTGTTTTTGTCCTTCTGCTGACGCGCGTTAATGATGATGTTGCTGATATTTCATTTTAAACAGCAAATGTTGAAGAATTAATAGCATTGTGCAACGCGAACCAAGCCAACAACAAAAAACAGTAGGATAAGATCGGTGGAAAAGAAAAGAAAAAAATTAATGCCTCAAGACAAACGTTGACAGTGTTCTTTGTTGTGTTTGTTGTTGCCAGTTTAATGATTAGACACTGCAGGCGAGCGCATTCATGCGCTGAGCGCTCGATAGTAGCTCTGGAAATATAGTTTTACACTACACAGCCGTAGTATTTAGCGTGTATGTTTGTATGTTTGCTGTAAATCGCCGAAACCTCTGTGCATGCATAGGTACATTTTATTTTTATATCTTCTTGTACTCTTTTCGGGTATATAAATGTGCTTAGCTTATAGGGGTAACCCAGTGAACAAAATTATTGCTGGTCTGCATGTAAAAACGCGAACTAGCACCTTAGTTTTTGAGATATTGTTCTGAAATTTTGCACACGTCATTTTCTCCAAAAGAAGTGGCTCATATGTGAGAATATATGCTATGGGATCACTGTAGCATATAGCTTCCATACAAACTGATCGCTCAAATTCAAGTTGTTGTATGGAAAACTTTTTTATTTGACCAGATATCTTCCCGATATCTTTGCATGGATTATTGTCCGAAGTAACGTTAAAATATCTGAAGAAAATTTCTAGATCGGACCACTGTAGCATATAGCTGACATACAAAGTTATCTTCACGGAATTTGGCGTGTCTTATTGTCTAAGGCAGCGGTGTAAAATCTAAAGAAATTATTCAATTCGGATCACCATAGCAAATAGCTGCCATATAAAATGAACGTTCGAAATGAAGGATTTGTAGGACAACTTTGTCATTTGGCGAGATATCTTCGAGAAATTCGGCATGGAATTCGCTAAGGCAATAATGCAATCTCTGAAGAAATTGTTTAGATCGAACCAGTGTAGCATATATGTAGCTGCTATACAAGTAGATCGGTCGAACTCATATTCTTGAAGGGAAACTTTTTTATCTTAGAAGATATCTTCACCAAATTTGGCATATATTATTGTTTAAGACAACGCTACAATCTTCGTACAAATTTTACAGATCGGACTACAATAAAATATAGTTGCCATAGAAACTAGCAGATCAAAATCTAGTTATTCCATTGTTTATATTTGCATGCATGTTCCATCTTCATAATTTTTCTTAGAAATATTTATGGTTAAGTTATTTACCTTTTAATTTATATACAATTTTATAAATCTTACTTTTGGTTCACTGGGCACATGCCAGTGCCGCCGCTCTTTCTTGCCTTTGCACTTAACCATTCCTTCTCTACGCATTCATGTGTGTTGCTCTTGGTTACGATACCTTTTTTCGTAAACTTATATATGGGTATGTTTGTGTGTCGATTATTTTTTTCCAAGCTGGTGACAGCCTCGGCACCCTCTTCTAACCGCGCTTAACGCGTCGCCACCACATATTTCGCACACTACCAACTCGCTGCTTAAGCACATAAGTAGTATGGTGGCAGTTGAAAGGGTTCCCGTCGCCAAACTTGGTCTGCGTTTGTCATCTGCAAATGCTGTTCTTGAGTTGTGCTTCTTCTTCTTGTTTCATATTTTCATTTTACCTCGCTTTTTTTTTGCAACAAAATGTGACGGTTACACGACTATAGGCGATTTGAGCACAGTCACCGGGGGTTGCCGCGAAACACGGTCGCTAGCAGCGGTGGTGGTCATATTGCGCCGGAGTACTTCCATACCCACACATACGAACACACGTAGGAATGCATATGGGCGTCATACGCACGCATAAAGTCTGAGGCAAAAGGTGGTGATTTTGTTCCGGATGCTGCCATCCATCCATTGTACAATAACACATTTGCTCTACAAACGCCGTGGTGGTGGTGGTGATCGGTCTCAAACAATTTTTTTTTTTTTGGTTATTAGTTTTCCCTAGGTTTCTCACAAATGTCACACAAAGCAATTTCTCTCACTCTCATATAGAAACGTATGCCTATTTGTTGTTATTGTATCCATGTTGTCCATCACCTAGCAGCAGTCGGCAAAGGTATGATTGCTGATGGATTGCTTTAAGCGCAGCTTCAAGCCGAATGCAAATTATTTGTTAAGGGCAACCATGACGGTGCTATTCTTACTGCAACAACAATAACAATAGTGTATTCGCAAATTCAATGTCCTGAAACAACAACAGCAAAACATCAGTACCATAGCGACCATCTTGTTACCAACCCTGTGAGAAAATTATGGTTATACATAAACTGGTTTGTTTTGCATGTTTTTGGGATCGAAACTGTATAGATATACGTGAATCCCCCAGTTATTAGTTATACCGTTCTGAAATGTTGCACAAGCTCTTTTCTTTACACTTTGCCATATGGCTACCCTACAAACAGATCGTTGAAAATTCAGTCCCTATATGAACAACTTTCTTATTTGGCAAGGTATTTTCACGAGCTTTGGCATGGGCTAATATCTAAGGCAGCGGTGTATTCTCCGAAAAAATTATTGAGATCGGATTACTATAGCATATAGCTGCCATACAAACTGATCGCTTAAACTTCAATCCTTGTATGGAAAGCTCTTTTATTTGACAAGATATCTTCACGAAAATTACCCTGGAATATTATCTAAGGCAAGGATGCAATCTCCGAAAAACTTGTGCAGATCGGACTACTATAGCATATAGCTTACATATTAAATGATTGACTAAAATCAATATAACGATCTTTTTATACCCTTTTATGCTAAAAAAAATGCACCTCTTTTCTTATTTAAACATTTTTTTAAAGATTTTTAACATGCAAAATAATATATGTATAATCGATTAAATGCGCATTAAATTCTTTCAGTTAATTTACGATAATATAAGTATATATATAGTAATACAAATTGCTACTAAAATTCTTTCTCCAAACTAATTTTTTTCCGTCTTTTAAAAATTTCTTAAAATCTCGTTTACTTGCAATTTTTCCTACAGAGCGCTTACTGCCACCACCGCAACTATAAACGCCTTTGCTACACATACATATATTAACTACTTCTACTTCTTGCACATATTTTTTCTCTTCGCCCTTTTGTTGTCTTTATTTCTTTTGTGTCTCTCGCTTTGTCTTTCCCCTCTTGCGAATATATAAATTTCCTTTGCAAATCCCTACGAAATGCAATAAGGAACTCAGCAGGCAGGTGACCTGCGGGTCAATGCTGTAAGGAATTTGGCGATACGCAGCACAGCCATCAATATATCCTTAGACATTTAGACTTTCGCAATTTTCATGTTGCCTTTCTTTGTAATGCTGCTTTTGTTGTTGATATTTTCCAAATGTTATTGTTGTTTTTGCATTTTCCATGCAGTTGACAAATGTTGCGATTTCATGCTTTATATTTGGAAAATGCTAATCCGAGAGCCCATAATGATTTCCCGAAATTGCTTTAAATCGCCGTAGGAGTGTCTTAGGTATATACTTTTTTGAGTTGAAGTGTTCTACTTTTTCGTTTCATGTAAATTTTTAACTTATTCTGCAATAAATTGTATGTAGGTAATTTTTAATGTATGTATTGTCAATATAACTCGATTTACAAGTACTGATAGAGTTTTTCTGTTTTACGTTTAGGTACTAAAGATAAATGGTTTGAGCTTTAGATTCCAAGGTTTTATAAATAATTATAATTTGTTGATATTGTTGTAGAGAGTATCTAGCCTCACTGTTTGGGGGAAGGCACAAAATTAACTGTAGCCGAAGTCCCTTAACTCTAGTGTGGAGAGAATAAAGGAGTAACGTCCTGTTTCGATGGAGTGGGATCATAGAGATGTGCAAAGGACATATGTTTAGTATGTTATGGTCTATTCTGGATAGGTACAAATTTAGTTTACTACAATATCCAACATTTTCCGGTGAACGGAAATGCGGAATCTGGTGTTGGAACATTTTCTAGGTTTTTTTTGTTTTTTTGGTGAATTAAGTAAAATCGACCGTCTCATCAGATTTGAGATATATTGAAAGCATTTTGTCGATGTATGATATCTGATTTCTGGTATTAAGCTGGAATCAACCCCATAACCTAACCTAACTTATTTTACAAGAGAAAGAATATAACGGGAACAGTACAAATGTTGTCTTTACTTATAACCTCAAATATCTGAAAAAAAAGACGTTAACTTCATCTGCACCGAAAACGCCCTCCACAGTTGAGTTTCTTACCGCATAAAGAGGTATATATGGCAGCTAAATGTTACAGTCGTCCGATCTGAATAACTTTCGAATATTGTATCACTGCCTCAGCTAATAATAGTCTAAGTTTCGTGAAACTATCTTATCAAATATAAAAGTTTTTCATACAAGAGTTTGATTTTGTTCGATCGGGTTGTATGACAGCTATATGTTATAGTGTTCCGATCTGAACAATTCGGAGATTATAGCGTTGAATAGAATTAAGATCCATGGAAAATATTGTAAAGATATGTTGTCAAATAAAAAAGTTTTCCATACAAGAGTTTGATTTTGTTCCATCTGATGTCGACGTTGGTGCCAAATGATCATCTTTTTGGGGAGAAAAGAAAGTATGCAAAATTTCCATAAATTATATTTTAACAATCTCGCTGCTTGGAGTACAACCGTACTACTTGAGCTGAATTATAAAGATTCGTGGAAGAATAATTTGTGTTAGTTTCCTTCGCAGTTACTCTGTCTAATGTGGTGATATAGCCAACAATATATTTAACAATCATAATTAAAAAAAAAAAAAAAATACTACCATGTAAATTTTTTTTACAAAAAGGGAAAAGAGAGTTGAAATCTGATTACATTTTCGTTCATTGTGAAGACTGAAGAAAATTGTACCCCAGTAGGTTGAAGGAAATTGGCCAATTTTAAATTCAATGTTTTCTAAAATCTGTTCAGAAAGCAAAACGAGGTTTAATACAAGTTTTTTTGGTATTAATTAGTGTGCTCCGTCTTTTCCCTATTTTTTAGAGTTATTTGATCAGGTTGTTTGGACTTGTATGTTAGACCAGAAGCTTAGAACAAACTTGATTCAATTTTGGAAAAATCGTACAGCTCGTGGTATATGAGGTGTTTACAAAAATATTAGGAAAAAATATTTATTCATTCGTTTACAAGAATGTTGTCCCCTTCAAAATAGTCTCCTTTCGAGATAATGCACTTTTTTCCATCCATTAGCACCTTAGCTCTTTCTGCGATGCGCTTTTATATAAGATCTGAGCAGATTTACCCAAACGAATAGTAGTTACATGGATTTACATGGATTGAGCAGATTTACAAAACAACCACTTTTTTTTTAAGAAGAGCTCTACCTATATTAAATTTTCGGTTGACTGTACTTTCGAACTTCAATTTTTTCTCAAAATATCAACTATAAGAGTAAAAAAAAATATTTTCATTTCGCTTCACCATAAGTTCCAGTCTAAAACTATGAATGCAGTTATAAAATACGAACACAAAAAGTTTTTTAATACTATAATTAAAACAAAAACGAAAAAAACCTAACCTTCTTGTAGTCCCGCATGCAGCAATCTCAATTTCCGCAAAAGCTTGAATTTTTCCCCCAAAAAGCAAACTAAACTAATGTAAAATCTCTCAAAAATCACGTTTTCATACAATTTTGAATGGCAAACAAACCGAAAATTGTTGAAATTCAAATTTTTTTCACATTTTTATTTTATTTTTTAAGAAAAAATCCAACAAACCTTTTTAATTTTATCTTTCACAAAAAACCAAGCAAACCTTTTTAAATTTATTTTTAACAAAAAATCAAACAAACTACCACCTTTTTAAATAAAATATGTAAATAAAGCAAGCCGAGTTGCATTTGGATGCAAACAGCGTCCGAGTCTACTTTACCCTTTTCCCATTTAGTCCTTCGCTGTCAAATCACATCAACTTTTTTCAACATAACTTTGACATATTTTTGTACTTTTTTCCGCGCACACTTTTGCCTAATTCTGCTTAGTTTTATGCATCAATTCCTTCCGGTTTCCATTTTCGAACAGCCGAATGCTAAGGCTGCAAGCAAACAGTAAAAATTTATTCAAATAATAATAACATTAATGAAGTTTGTAGAGTGCAAAAAAACGAGTTCAACCCCCGTTGGAACTGCACTATTCCCCTATATCCCATTAGCGAACGTGTTGAGCCAACAACCAAAAAACATCCCTTGTACACGGCAAGTTATCAAACAACAACAAAAAAAGAAAATAAAATAAAATAATAATAATATAACACTAAAACATCTTGCTCCTTCGTGCGCTGCCGTTGGCTGTGTGTGCACTTGAAATTGCAAGTCGATCAAATTAGTGGCATGCAACAAACTAAACTGCTCTGTTCGAAAACGTCGAGCCGAGCAGCAGTTGTAATGGGACATGCGCACGAAGCGCGGCCAAACGTGTGGAACGTGCAAACGAAAGATGCAATGTGAGAAACGGGCAAATCGAAAAATTGGCGGCAAAAAGGTGGCATGGAAAAATATTAAACAATTAAAGAAATATTAATAAATTTATTAGTTTTTCGAAGAAATTTTTTAAATTTATTAGTTTTTTGAAGAAATGTTTTTAAATTATAATAGAATTTTAAAGAAAAAATTTAATTCGTTTTTGAGGGAAGTGTTTATTGCAAGTTTAAGAATTGTTCAATTAAATTTTTCAAATTATTATTTTTTATTTAATTTTTGTAATCAATTT
>NW_017537556.1:360124-377045 GCF_001853355.1 Bactrocera latifrons | reverse complement strand
TGAATGTGTTTATACATTTTGTATCAACTTTAAACGAAAGGCGCTGTTGCAAGGCTTGTGAAATGAATGGTAAAATATAAATTAATAAAAAAAATTTAATTTAAACAATTCTTAAAATTGCAAAAAAAAACCTCAATATTATACTTGTATTATTACGAAATATTTTCACCCTTTTAACGCAATGATTATGCAATCAATTGTTCTCCAGCGTTTTAAAATATTATGTCTTTCGAAAAAAAATCGTAATTTATCAAAAGTTTGTTTTTAATGTTGTAAATATGCATGACGTGCAACACTAAGCAGCGCTGAAAGCATGATTACCCAATATTTTAACCCTTTAAGCACCTTTATTATACAGTCAACAGCTTTTCAGGGTTGTCAACAATCTAAATAATTTTTCCGGCAAATTTTTTTTTTCTCTAAAATTAAATGTGATTTTTAAGGGTTAATTTTCTAAGCATAAATATCTTTTCTTTTTTAGTTTAATTTTTTTTAACCGCTAAGTTTCATTTACATTTATTATAATTAACTCTTTCGGGTATTAGAAAGACAATTTACAATGACAAAAACAACAGCAATAAACGTTGTTGCATTTGATATGAGTGTTCCTTTTCGTATGCCCCTTTCGGGGCAGCTGCCTCACTTCATGTAAATTTATGTAATTACCCATATGCATACATAAATTACTTAAATTAATAGCGTTTCAAGTTATATGTTATGTACACATGTGCCGATATACACACGTAATTAACTATATACTATGTTGGTTATAAGCTAACAGCATTTTTCAGTACTATTATATGACAGCAAATTACACATTTTGAATACAAAAAAAATAAAAACAACTCAAAAACAGATAATTTTGAGGGTTAAACTGCGAAGGATTTAGTATTTTTATACCCTGTACTGAATAAATTAGCGTTGAACTTGGCAAAACAAGTAAGGAAATGTTGGAGAGCCATATGCATATAAAAGATTAGCTTTAGGAGCTGAGTGATTTAGCTATGTCCGTCTGTCTGTACATACGTGAACTACTAGTGTCGTAATTTTTGAAATATCGGCCGCAAATTTTGCACACGTTCTTTTCTACCCAAAAAGTTGATAATTTTTCGGAACCGAAGAAATCGGATTACTATAACATATACATAGCTGTCATACAAACTGAACAATCAAAATCTTCTGCTTGTATGAAAAACTTTTTTATTTTAAACGGTATTTTCACGAAATTCGGCGTAAATTAATATCCAAGTTAKAGCTACAATATCCGAAGAAATTGCTCAGATCGGGCAACTATAACATATAGCTGTCATACAAAGTTACAGATCGTAATCAAGTTCTTGTATGGAATATTTTTTTATACTCGTATAACAAGATATCTGAACTAATTTCTGCGCTTTATTAATTTTTAAGAACATATAATTAATTTTACTTTGATTCTTCTGGTTTTTAGTAATTAAAAATGAAAAAAAAGAATTTAAAGCTGTTCATTATTACTTTAACCCGTTGAGTATGACGCAGGGTCATATGACTGCTGAAGTTATTAATTTAATATTGCTTCATCTTCATTTTAAGATTGTGGTTGTTTGGATTTTTGTACTTCATCTCAGAAAAATACAAATTTTTTTTGTTTTTTTTATTAGACAGTTTTTGTGATAGGGGTTAAGGTTTCCAATGGAAGTTTAATTTTTTCGCTATATTATTTATTTTTTACCTAAAATGATTACTATTATTATAATTATTATAATTTATGTTATTATTAATATTATTATTATTGTTTTTATTGTACGAAACTAAATATTGCTTAATTTTGGGCAATTTTTTTTAATTTCCTTTATATTTATTTTTGTATACAACCTTTCTTTTTATTTTACGATTTTTCATGTTTTTGCCTTTAACAATATACAATTTTTATTAATTATTCTTCGCTATTTTCTTCACTTTTAGAACGGATATTGAAAGCGACGTCTTAACACATCCAACGCCTACCAACGTCTACTTACCTACTCAACCTTTGAAGGATAACTCGAATATTAGGATTATCAGAGTGAATTCGGAGTACACGCAGTCAGTGGATAGCACAACAGCTGCATTAAAACAACAGCAACAACAACAAGCGAACACCACCACTACAACTACCACAAACAATAGTGTTCATACGCACATAAGCAACAATAATAACAACAACAATAACAATAGCAACGTAAATTCTCACAAAAACAACGAACGCCCACTCAAGTGCCTGGAAACACTCGCACAAAAGGCGGGCATTACATTTGACGAGAAATACGATTTCGCCAGTCCACCATATCCGGATACGCATATTAGCAGCGCTAACAACAACAACACTCATAATATCAACCTAGGCTATAAGCAGCACCCCTTAGGTAGCAGTGGTGGCGTTTCGTCATCAACGTCAACATCATCGGTTGCAACAGCAACCACATCTACATCCATCCCATCATCTACATCGTCGACGTTTGTCAGCTCCTCGACAACGGTCGCTGTAAGCCATCCAACAGCGCCGCCAAACAACGTAGCAACGCATAAAAACTTCACGCTGGAGAAATCACAGAGTCCAGCCCAACAGGTGGCGCCCTCATCGGTGCCACTGCAAATCTCACCCGAACAATTGCAGCAGTTGCAACAATTGCAATTGCAACATGGCTCACCGTTCGCCACCATACAGGTGAAACAGGAATTTCCTACACACACTGCCACCACACATCAGCTGAGCGCCGCCGGCGCTGCGGGCGAACTGAAGCATGCCGGCCTACTCGATCCCACGCAAGCAAATCAATTGCAACAAATGCAAATGCAGTTGGCCGATCCAACGGCCGGCGCACCGGGCAGTCCGGCTAATCAGCAAACACCGAGCAGCGCTGCGGCCGCTGTTGCCGCTATGCAACAACAACACTCGACCACCATAAGCACCATGTCGCCGATGCAGTTGACCGGTCAGGTGTTGGGCGATTGGGCGCAGGGACGCACCGTACAGCTGATGCCGCAGCAGACGGCACTCAATTCGGGTTTCATCTATCCACAGCTGGTCTCTGGCAATTTGATACACTCCAACTTGGGTCAGCAGCCGATACAGGTGGGTTGTTTGTGCATAATAAGGCCGAGTTTTATTTGATTTTTCCAATAATCTTTTGTTTGATATTATTTGATTAGGTTATTGCCAGCAAGCCATTTCAAGGTGGCACGCCGCAAATGATCACGACCACCACACAGAATGCCAAGCAAATGATTGGCGGCAATGCCGGTTTCCCCAACACCTATGCCATCCCGTCCAGTCAATCACCACAGGCGCTGCTCTTTACACCGGTGCTTGCGCAGTCGCCACAGCAGCAGCAGAACCTTTTCAATTCCATGGTCGCCTCCGCCGCTAATGCACAACAGCAGCAGCAGCAGCAGCAACAACAGCAGCAACAGCAAGCACAAAGCGTCAAAGCCACAACCGATGCACAGAAAAGTCTGCAGCAGAAAGTGGTGCAAAAGGTGACCACCACCACGAACACCGTGCAATCGGCAACAGGCACTGCTGGTGGCGTGGCACAGCAGCAACAGCAACAGTCGACCCAACAGTGTGTGCAGGTGTCGCAGGCGACCATGCCGACACAGATCATTAGCCCCTTGCAAGGCGCCACCGGCACACAGCAAATGCAAATCGGTCCTTGGGTGCCGTTCTGGCAGAATCCGATTATAATACGCGGCACACAGCCGGACGGTACGCAGAGCATGTTCATCCAGCAGCCGGCATCGCATCAAACCATACAGGCGCAACAGCAAAATCGTAAGTGAAGCCACGTTTGCTGTTTTCTCTACACTTTTGAGTTTTATGTTAACTCATCAAACTTAATTTTTCCCTTTTATTTTCTTTCCCACAGCGATCACTTTGCAGTGCAACGTCGCACAGCCCGCCGCAAAGCCGCGTCAACAAATCGAAGCGCTCGCACCCAAGCAACAACAAAGCCACCAGCAACAAGCCCAACAGCAGCAACAACAAACGGCTCAAGCTGTCGTCGCTGCACAACTGCAACAGCAAGCGATCACTGCTAGCCAATTGCAGCAGCAAGTGGCACAACGCGTACCGCAAATACTGCCACAGAATGGCGGACAAATACGTCCGGCCAGTTCGGTGTCGACACAAACGGCGCAGAATCAGAGTTTGTTGAAAAAGATGCGCACCAAGCAGCAACCCGTGCGGCCGGCGCTGCCAACAATGAAGACTGAAAACGGCCAGCCGCAGCAGGTGAAAGCGCAAACGGTCGCCACAGCTGCGGGACTGCAGCAACAGGGCGCCACTATGCATCAGGTTGTAACGCCGACGGGCAAGATGGTTGTGATGAGCACCGGGCCGTCGATAACTATACAAAATGGCCAGGCCATACAGCAAACCACCACGACGGGACATGTGGATAAGCAACAGCAACAGCAGCAACAACAACAGATACAAATACAACAAATGCAGAAACAGCAGCAACAGCAACAACAAGCGCTGCTACAACAACATTTGCTGCAGCAGCAATTCGCCTCGGCAATACAAATGCAACAACAGCAGCAGCAACAACAGCAATTGCAACAACAACAGCAGCCACAACAAATACAATTGCAGGTGGCGCCGCAAACATTCATAACACAGCAGCAGCAGCAACAGGCGCAACAACAACAGCAACAGTTGCAGACACAACTGTTACAACAGCAATTGGTGCAACAACAACAGCAGCAGCAGCAGCAGCAACAACAACAACAACAACAGCAGCAGCAGCAACGTGAGCAGCAGCAACAACAACAGCAAAACATAATACATCAAATTGTTGTACAACAACAGCCGCAGCAAGCGCAGGCTCAGGCGCATCAACAGCAGTCACAACAACAACAGACGCACCTACCAACGCAAATCGCCGGGGTACCATTTTCGGTGTCCTCCTCAACACCATCAAGCATCGCATCGTCTGCGGCCGCCGCGTTGCAACAACACGCTGTCTATCAGTCGAAAGCTTCGACACTGCCCACCACTTCGGTGGTGACCATTACGAATCATTCTGGCCCACTGGTGACCAGCACCATTGGTATTAATCAGACTTCACAGCTGCAGCAGCAGCAACAACAACAACAACAACAGCAACAAAGTTTGCTGGCAGCCTCGCTTGCTGCTTCACAACAACAACAAGCGCAACAACATGCTCAGCAACAAGCGCAACAGCAGGCACAGCAGCAGCATCAACAACAACAAGCGCAAGCTTTAGCACAACAGCAAGCGCAGCAACAGCAGCAACAACAACAACAAAATCAAATGGCGCCACCAAGCGCTCAACCGCTGCCACAGCCCAGCATTGTCTCCACACCCACACAGAGTCCACTGCTCGGTCTCACTTCCATGATGAATGCATCCATGGGTGGCCTACAGTCTTCACCGGTGACTTCAACGGCAACAGCAGCGGCTACTATGGCATCACCGATAAATAGTGGCGCAGGCGCTGGTGTGACAGCTGTGTCCTCGCTAACCGGCACGCCTATTAAAACGCTCTCGAATGAACAACAGCAGCAACAACAACAACTGCAGCAACAACATCAACTGCAACAGCAATACAAAAACGCTTTGGCTGCTCAGTCGCAAGCACATATAGTGGTGGGCAGCATTGCCTCCGAGGCGAATCGCACAATGCAAGTCACATCGGCTACCATAGCGGCCGGCAACAATCAAATGATACATATGAATAACGCCACTGCAGCGAATGCGACTGCAACGGCGGCGGCGGTAGCGGAGTTTAAGGAAGCCGCCGCTAAAACGGCCATGGAGGCGCCGAAAGTAGCTACGCCTCAGCAACAAACGGTCGAGCCAACATCGGCCAGTTCCACCACCACCACCGGTACGACACAGCAGCAACAACAAACGGCAGCTAATAATGCTACTAACGGCGGCAACTCTGCAGCAACAACCACTGCCAATCAAGCGAACGCAGAAGCGGCTAAAGCTGCAAATGCTATGGACACTACCCCGGCGCCAACAACGCCAACTACACCCACCACTACCGCTGCATCGCCAACGAAAAGTGTCGCAAATGTAACATCTCTTACCCAGTCCAATACACCATCGCCAACAAAAGGTGAGTAATAAAAGGTTTTGAGGTCAGAAGCCATGACCATGCTTGTTATAAAGAAATTTGAGGTTAGAACATGTAGCCACTTTGCAGTGCTCTAAATTTTTAAATTTCCTTTAAGCTCTATACAGAATTCTGTTAATAATTCTCTCCCTCCTCAATCCATAGGTGCTCGCAATGACAACGCCAAAACAGCCAACACTGAGGCAGAAAAGTCTGCTGCCGCCGCATCTTCTACAAATGACGATGGCAATACTCAAGTTGTTAAATCCAACAATGCAATCTCAATGTCTAAGAATATGTCCAGCATGGCAAACATTAAAGTGGAAAAAGATCTACCCAAAGCCATGATCAAGCCCAATGTGCTGACCCATGTCATCGAAGGTTTATTGATAAAGGAAGCCGATGAACCGTTCCCGGTGACACGACAGCGTTACACCGATAAGGACACCGAGGACGAGCCGCCCAGTGAGTATTATTTACAAAGAAATACTTTTTTCTCAACGCACCCTGTATATACTAACCTCAAATTCTTTCGACTTTACTTCTACAGAGAAAAAGATATCTTTGGATGAAGAGACGCACAACGCGATCAACCAAACCAACGGTGTCAATGCGTTACCGCCCGATATGATCGCTTGCGAGCAATGCGGCAAACCCGAACACAAAACGAAACTGAAAAAGAAACGTTTCTGTTCGCTAACATGCGCACGCCAATCGAAGGCATCGATGAATGAGCAACCAACCGAGGCGCCAACGCAGAGTAACAACAGCGTCAGCGTCAGCGCCGCCAGCAACCAGCATAACAATGCCGAACAAATGTTATCCAACAACAGCAAGAACGCCAACGAGATCTCCAGTATTAGCAGCAACTCAAATGAAGCGCCGCCGCCAGAGAAAATGCAAACGGACCAAATTCCTTCGGCGCCGATTACAGGCTACAGCAATAATGTGACCGCTAACAACAAACACGAAAATGCCGCGCTCGTTGCGGCTGAGGCGCAGCATGCGGCAAATGTTGCCGCCGCAGCCAATGCGGTCGCGGTCGCCACAGCTGCTGCTACCGCCAACGCCACGGCAGCCAGCAATGCTAGCGCTGCGACAGCACAAGCGTCCGCCGCTGCGCCCGCGGAACGACCCGCCATGGCCGATTGGAGTGTGGCTGAGGTTTGTGAGTTCATACGCCACCTGCCCGGCTGTACGGACTACGTTGATGACTTCGAGCAGCAGGAGATTGACGGTCAGGCGTTGATGTTGCTGAAGGAGAATCATCTGGTGAATGCGATGGGCATGAAGTTGGGGCCGGCGCTGAAGATTGTCGCCAAGGTGGAGTCGATGAAGGAGCAAGCGCCAGCGCCGAATGCGGAGAAAGAGGTGCAGCAGTAGAGGCGGCGTCTGAAGCTTGTAAATAAATTTTGTGAAGCGTTAATTTAATTGAGAATTTAGCATAGGCGGCGACAACTAATTGATAAGTAGGCTTTGTACATAAAGTTTAGCGGGAACTGAAAAGTATGGTTAACTGTAAGAGGAGAACTTAAATATACATAGTTTAAACTTTTTAATTTTCTACTAAGGCAAAGTAAATTTTTTCTATTATGTGGCGGCAAAGAAATCTGAATTATTTACTCAGCATAAATTGGATTAACTGTTTTTTGGAGTATTTGCGCTATTTTGTTGAATCATATTTTATTATTATACGAAAGTACAGTTTTTATTATTATATAATTATACTTTTTTTTGTTCCACTTTCTTTTTAAACGCGGAATTAGTGAATTTAGTGCTTAAGTTAATATAAGTAAAATTTAGTTTTAACGCTGGCGTTTTGCATGCTGCGCTAGAGACGCCTCGGCACACATTGAGTTGTGGATATTTGAGAACTCAGAAACCTACATATGTAAACTCAAAGAGTATTTTAATTTTTATTTTTATTGCCAATAGGCTATTACATAATAACGACTATGTAATACTTAATAATAGTTTGTAAGCGTGTACATGTAACTGAATACTAATATATAATATTGCTACTCAAGCATATTCGAATTAAATAAATGGCATTAACTGCAAGTAAGTTTATGTGAACATTTCATAACAGAATTCAAAGTGTTTTATCTTGCATTTATTAAAAATTATATCAATATGCGATACAAATTGAAAACAAGTAAGATAGCGCTAAGTTCGGGTGCAACCGAATATTTTATACTCTTGCAACTTGGAGGAATCAATGGCATGGAAATACTTTTAGGTGTAAAACCTCAATCGGAGAATCAGAATGCAAGTAATTATATACGTATAAATATATACCCTGACCGGCATATTCGGTAAAAGGTTTGTTAGAAAAACGAAAATCATTATATCGTCACCTAAAATGCAAAATACCGTATCATCAAAAAATTCGAAATTGAGTGTCTTATTGTTTACGCTTCACTACTTCAAATTGTATACATAATATTACATATTATGTTCAACATTTTCAGGTTCAGGGCTTAAACAGTTTTGGTTAGATTTGAGCAACTTTTAATCATAAGGTACCGTACCTTATTGAAATGTGCAGAATTGTATCCTTTTATATTAATTGCTTCTTGATTTGTGTACTGAAAAGTGACATAACCAATTGGAATTTAAAATTGTGCTATATAGGAAGTAGGCGTGTATTGTATGAGAGAAATACCGCGTAATAAATTTGGTCGAAATCGGATGGCGGGGTTCCGCGATATGTGGTTTTACCAAAAAGTGGGCGGTGTCACGCCCATCGCGCCCACTTTTCACAGCGGCTCCTATAAAGTCCTCTCTACCATTTCGGAGATAAGACTTGATCGTATTTAATTATTGACTTGTTGCTCTTTAAGTAGTTTTTAATGGTACCGTTATATGGGGGATGAGCGGGGTTACATTCCGATTTCAGCCATATTCATGGTACCACGTCCACATTTTCAAAATGTTTAACCCACAGGTGGCTCTTGCTACACGCATACCAAGTTTCATCAAGATATCTCAATAAGTTTTCGAGACATCGAGCTGAAACTTTGCACACATCCTTTTCTCTCCAAAAGGCTCCTCATTTGCCAACGATACGGTGGGTGCGGTGGATTTTGGTTGCAAATTTAACGATAAACTCGCGAAGAATCAACGCAGTATGCAACATCACATTAACGTGGTACAAAAGCCAAGAGCTGTTGGCCCATAATTCCGTGCTCTTTTTAGAATAGCTTCGTGCAAACGCTGCATAACACTCAAATACTGTTCCTTGTTGACAGTTTGGCTAATTAGGAGGGAGGAATTCGGAGTGCACCACACCTCGATAATCGAAGAAAACTGTCGGCATAACCTTGATTTTTGACCTGCTTTGAAGTGGTTTTTTCGGCTTCGGCTCAACTTTGCCGATTGATCGTCTGATTCCGGCATGTCTTCAACGATCTCTCGACCGTCTTTAAAGGCTTTGTACGACTCGTAAGCTTGTGTTATTGGTAGAAATCGCAAGGTACTACTGAGGTGTGCCGGCTTAAGCAGCTGCTGTAAACAATATGCCATATTTGTCATAATAATTAATAACAGTCCTACCAATTTAGCAAACTAGAGTCTACGGCCGTTTTTTTTTTTTTTTGTCACAATGTATATAAGTCTAATATATATGTAAGTATACCTAAAATATGAATATACTTACTCTTGTCTACTAAAACGTTCCAAAAATGTTAAGACAATTTTAGTTTTAAATTTGTAATTATTTATTGTTTTTTCTTTGTTTTTTGTTGCTCTGAAACTATAGTACATGGTACATAGTTCTTAAATTTGGAGAAAATTTAGATTTTATTACCTATGCGGCTAAGAAACATACATACTCCTATGTACATATATATATATATTTATTTTCTGTTCGTAGTGTATTGTAATATATATAAAGGAGTGTTTAGGTGTCGATTATAATTATATAACAAGCGTAATCGAAATTTCGCTTACATAATATAAACATTATTATTTTTTTGTTAACAAACGCGCTGCTGTGACATTTAAGTTTTACAACAAAACCAAAAAAAGGTACAGTGTGTATTTTTGCCTTGGAAAATCCAGTAAAGTGTTATTATAAAAAAGTGTTGCTTTGTTGTTGTGGTTAGTGTAATTTTTTAAATTTCTTAAAGTTGTATTATTATTTTTTGCAGAAAAGGAAAGTGTTGAATAAACTTATTTTTTCTACAGACTATTTTATTAAACATTTTATTTGGTTTTTTTTCTGAAAATTTTATTTATTTTTTTATTTGTGAACAATTTAATTAATTTTTGTTATTATTACTAAAGTTTTATAAATGAATGGACATACTTTGTATTTTGTGTATTAAGAATTTGCTCAAGAACTATTTTGATTTCTTGCACTTCTTTAAGTTTTATTTCGATAACGTTTTAATTATGGTTTGTATTAAAAATATTTGTCTATTTTCTACATTTAATGAAAAATGTGTTATTATCTGTAATTTAATTTCAAATCGACAAAATATTATTAATTTATTTTATTCATAATTTTCTTTTTATGAAGTTAAATCTTGCACTTTGGAGTTATGACGTTTATAGTTTAACCATTTCTTTTATTAAATTTATTTTGCCTCTCATTACTTTCTGGCTTTTTTTATATTATTTTTTATTTAAAGCGATTTTGGAATATTTTTATTTTTTATTATTTATTGTTAAAAAAAAAAAAAAATTATATAAGAAGAGGTGTTAAATAAAGCTGGTAATAAGTTCTGAAAATTTGTTGTGTGTGATTCGTCTATTTAAATTTACAATCTAGAAACTTGGATCAAAGTGCGATTATCTACCCTCTCACATGTTTTAAGGTTATGATTATTTTACAAGTTTTCAGCTTTTCTTCACTCAATTTTTCGGCTACAAAATTACCCATAACCTCAAATGCATATAATTACAGGTATTTTCACAAGAGTGCGGTTTCAATTTCCAATAAAAAACAATTTGCACACAGTAAAATGTAGTTCTGGTATTTTGTGGTCTTTAAAAGCGCTCAATGATTTCTGGCACGATGAATGAAAGCTCTAGGAGCAATATAGCTTAACCAATTATATTTCGCGCCAAATTGTGTTTCATATAGGTTTAAAAAAGAAATACTAGATTCAGTACGGGGTTTTGGTATTCGGTACCGGTGGTATGCGATATACCATTCTTCCAGCGAGAACTGAAATTAAGGCAATACCTGCCTGATAGTACCTTGTGTAATATAGATTAAGCATATTTTTCTACGAAGAAGTTCCCACCGTCAAGAAGAAAAGCTATTATGACTAAATTGTAATGAAAATTGCTATTGTTATTTGATCACAAATATAATTTTCGTCTACATTGAGAATCAATCTCAAAGTTACCTTAGCAAGTTAGCTAAGATTAATTTGGTGATTAGACCGGATTTTCCAAGTGAGATGATATAATTGTTAATTTCGGACATTTTTAATCTATCTGTATTTTTTTTTTCATTGTGTGCAGTAATGCTTACAATTTTATCATGGAAAGGGAAAAGGAAGAACAACGTTTACAAATTACGACTTGTGCTCGCTATTTGGGCTTGCATCCGTATACAATTGTTCTCACTGAAGTACTGAAGCCATTGCACCACCGTAAATGTCGTGAGCGTGCTGATTTTACTTTGGAATAGACTTTTAAAGCATCATAAGTCGGACAAGTAAGCTGTTATCGACGTCATTCAACGGTAGACCCAGAAACGTGCTGCTTCGACGGAGAAGGAAGGCAGATGTGTAAACCCTACAGGGCATGAAAAGAACGTTGGACATATGTTTGAAATGTTACGGTTAATTCTGGATAAGTAACAGTTTGACCTTCCAAAACGAAGCCGCACTCTCGTTTCTCGCAATTCGAGCTCTTCGTCTGCAATGGGTGGCGGTTTGACTCCAAGTACGCCATTCATCGAGAAGGAGTCGGTAAAGGTGTTAATGACTGCACTATAAATGGCGGTCAGTGCATGTCTGAAGTTTGTTGCGTCCGCAGTCTGGTCAGCGTATTGTTTTATGTCGTCGACGTAATTGAGGAACAACCTCTTGTTGTCTCTAGGGGCGGTTTCGCTCTGCGCTAGTGCCTGCAGGGATGATTTCCCCAGCAGAAATGTTCCTCTACATGCAGGTGCTCGATGGGAGATATCAAGAGGCATCCTGTCGTAGTCCGGAGTGCAGTATTCTGACATGTTTGTAGCTTCCTCGTCTGGATTCAGTACATCCAGGCGACCATATTGTCGCGTCGTAGTTAAGAATCCACGACAGCCGGTTCTACTTTACCAGAATTAACCCGGATTTTATCCGGCCAAGAGCTATTTATCGGTGATCTAACTTCGTTTATATCGGTAAGTTTTAGTTAGAAGATTTTCATCACTGGCGCAATGCCTTGCAGCAGGCTTATTCCATGTTCTGCAGACTCTTGCTGGCATTGAGTCCATACCAGGCCTGCAGGACTTTTGCTGTTGCGTCTGCGCTAAAAGGCTTCATCCGAACTCCACCTCGGCTAGGTGTGATACATGGAATGGATGGAGCCATCTTAAGACCTGCTCAGGCCTTAAGACTCACAGGGAGTCGACCACGCGTTATATGGTTAGTTGTTTAAAATTAAATAATTATATTTCATGGTTATAATTTATCGTTCATCTCGGTTCAGCTTATTTACTATCTAAGCGCTAAATCCTAATCCATGTCCGGTTTACTATGTAAGCAAGTTTAAGAAGAGTGCTTAAGTCAAATCTACTTTTTGGCGGTTTCAATTTTGTTCGAAGGTAGTGCCACGGTTAGAAATCGCTTATATTTTAAACCATTCCGGAAAAATTCTTTTTCTTTGCATATGGTTTTTGTTTTTTGAAAGTTTGTTATTTTAGAGGGTGCTTTTTCTTTGTCACTCGCTTACAACAGAACTGGCTGTGGTAAGGAGAAATCTTTATTTTCTGCCTTCGACACATTTGTTACATATTATATATACTACTTATATATAATTTACTTTTAATACAATTATTTATTTGTTACTTTGTTATTATTAATTTTTTATTTTTATTATTTAATTTGTTCTGTTTTTATAAATTTAAGATTTGTAATTGTGTAATTTTAAAGCAAATATTTCTCACAGCCTTCTCTTGATATTCTTTCGAAAAGAATTTGACTCAAACACATTCGGCGCAACCAACAAATTGGACCCAAACACTCACTTTTGTGTTCCACAACAGACTTTTCACGAACCTAAATTGCATTAATAAAATTATTTAGCAATATAAGTGTGTAAATATATATGTGCAGCTGCTAATTTTGCATAATTGACGCAACAAAAATGCACTTAGCGCTAAAGCTTAATCGTTATTATTTTGCTCTATGTATATTTGCATTATTTGTATATATAAAAAATATTTAAAGCTTTGCTATTATGTACATATGTATGTATGTGTATATCTTAGCATATTTAATCTAATAAATATTTTAATGCGATTAAGTTTTATGCTGGGTTTATTAATTCTAATAAATTATTTTTATCTCTTGGCGAAGCAGATAATTCTGAACTTATAATTTTACTAGGAATTTATTCTTGTGTTGAAAAATAAGCATTCTAAAGGAAAAATTCCAAAGCGTTTGTTATTAATGGTCACTCAAATAATTATAATGTGAGTTTTACTATTTCAAGCATGAATGGAAGCTTTCTAAAAGCTTAGCATATCTGTAAAGCATTAATCAAAAAAGTGAAAGCAAAAATGAACATTAAAAGAGTTTAATTATTAATTCAAAATTTAGCTTATTTTAGTGCCTCATTAAACAAGCTTTTAGACGTTATCGAAAAAGTGAAAGCTTTAGGGGAAAGCTTGTGCAATAAACTAATATTAGCGAAAACTATTTTTCATGTCTAGATATCTCTCCATGTCAACAACAGTTTCAATTTTACATAAATTAATTAAATTTAAAAAAAATTTCCAGTTCAAAAAAGCTTTTTTTAGTACTACATTAATCACGCTTTTAGACTTAATCAAAAAAGTGAAAGCTTTTAGTGAAAGCTTTATCAAAAGAAGTGAAAGCTTTAAGGGAAAGCTTGTCAATTAACTAATCTAATCGTAAACTATTTTTCTTGCTTTGAAATCTTCCCATGGCAACAACTGTTTTGATTTCACATAAATCAGCAAAACTGAACTTTCTTAATGTTTTAAATGTGTGTAACACTTAAATTAAAAAAAAAATTTCATTCAAAAAAGTGTGGTACTAAAACATTAATCAATCTTTCAGGCTTTATCAGAAAGTGAAAGCTTCTTCAATGAACTACATAATTTAATCAATACTTATTTTTCTTGCTTTGAAATCATTCCATTTCAACAACTTTTGTTTTTTAATGGTCCAAATTAATTAATGTAAAAAACTTGTTTTTCAGTTCAAAAAAGCTTCTTTTAGTACCACATTATTCAAGTTTTTAGACAAAAGTTTTTACTTATCGCATTGCCAACTGAATATTTTATATTATTTGGCCTTTAAAATTATATACATATTTTTTTAATATTGGATCTGGTTGAAATTTTGGTTATAGTTTCAAAAAAAAATTATTTATTGAATTTTTTTACAATAATTTTTACTTATTACTTTTAATCGCATATGTTGTTGTTGTGATTTGTGGCATTTATTTGCTTCACTTACAAATATTATATGCCTCAACATTTTCTTAATAATTGTCACTAAATTTCTGCTTAATATTAGAGACCACAGTTATGAGTTTTTCGTAAATTATTTATCTACGCAAAATTTTCCTATATTAATTCTATTTAACGGTAATTAAAGTTTTTTAGTTAAAGAGTGTTTTATTAGCATCTTATTTTACTAAAATCTAAAGCTTTTGGACTGTGTTCATAATTCTTTGATATATTTTTAATTAAGTTTTTTTGTTTTTTGAAATTGACTTATTTTTTCTACTATTAATTCGTCTGCTTTTATATATATTTATATTATTTGAATTGTATAATTTAATTTTTATACAATTTTTTTCTGTATCTTGTTACATTTTCTCTTCTTCATATTTTTATAGTACATTTCTAAGGCAATTTTCGTTTAATTATAAAGATTTGTTACCTTTAGTGTTTAAAAATTGTTTTTTTTTTTTTTTGTTTTTGTTAATTAGTTGTTCTAAAAATAGTTAAGGAAAACAATTGAAAATGAAAATTTACCACAAAAACAAAATATAAAACATAATAAATAAAAGTAAATAAATATCAATATAATTGTAGTTACCTTAATCGTATACATCAGCTGTCAATTTCCGCTACAGTACCGTACAGTTACCTTCCTTATATGTGACATTAAGCCATATTAAGCTTCAATCCAGCAAACAATTTTAAAACTTCGTTTTCTTTTCTTTTTCCTGCCTTATTGCTCTTTAGCTCTCACCTATCTGCGAACATATGTGTTTTGTAAATAATTTTCTGAAAATTTGACGCAATAATTGAAAAGATTACACACGAATAATTATTAATTTTGTAAGTCTTCTGTCGCGAGCTTCCCATGAAATTTAACTTCAGACTACCAAACCATTGCACTGTCTTTCACGCGAAGGTGGCTGCTATAAAGGTAACAGTAGAGGTATTGCTCCGAAGTGTTTTCTTAAGAGAGTGTGCATTCCCTCTTATAAACAATACTGCAGCCTTAAGCTCGCTGACAGGCATCAACAGCATCAAGCTACTTTAATATCCCACTTATATGGACGGATTACAGAGTAATCACTGGAAACTGCATAGCTGTTGAGCTTGATGGAGTACTCCGCTGTCCTCTTGCGTTTTAGCGTTGGATCTGTGTATCTATTCTGAGTTTGGCAAGCGCTGGTCAAAACTCAAAACTTCTTCGACTGATCTTGATCTTTCATAGCCAAAGTTAAAAGCAAGAGGTCGTCTGAACTACTTGCTCCTAGTAAGGTTCATCTTGCCGTCATGGTAGGCGTTCTAACTAGACACTGTCCGATAAAGTTAACAGGCGGTGAGGCTATATATATATATTGTCGGATACAAAATGTCAAAGCTATATGAAGGAAGGCGAGTTGGATACTCCTAGACACTTTCTTCTCAACTGTGCTGCTTTTGCTAGACTAAGGTTGAGCTTGAAACATCTTGGCTAACACATCTTTAGTGGTGAACTTGGCAAAAAGGCCGATGTTGTTGAATGACCGCCTTAATGTAGTCTACCACGATCTATAAAGCACGGGTGTTATACATATATCTGATTATTTTGGGAATCACAAATGACCAGCTTTTACAACTGCCCAAGGGGGATCCTTATCTAGGAGTTTTGGGACCTTGCGTCACTTCTGGTAATAGAATCAGCCCTACGGCTTAGTCTAAGCATTAATTTTCGATTATTGTAAGGTATACATTGTTATCATATATAAGCAATAAGTATATCGATATCGATATATTTATCGATTCATTTTAATTTGTATTGTTTATCGATAACTTTACAGATATTTTTATACTTATCGATACATTTTAATTATTTATTATCAAAAAACGCTAACTTAATAAGAAATTATGTGGATTATCATTATACAAAAATACTTATCAAAAAATAAAAAAAATCTATTTCATAACCAGTAACGCTGATTCAGATTTAAATATGTATAAAAAACTGTTAATGTGCCACAAAAAATTAAAAGTTTTTAATTTGATATGAAAAGTAAATCATTTGTCGGATAAATTTCCAAACATTAAACTCAGTAGTGTGAAAAGAATAATTCGAAATTAAAAAATTAAATGTAATAATATATATAAGTAAATAAAACAAATAGTGAAAATCTTTTTCAACAGCAATTATATATATTTT
>NW_017537556.1:314153-357317 GCF_001853355.1 Bactrocera latifrons | reverse complement strand
TTTTTTATTTATTAATTTTTATATTAATCAATTTTGCATAATTTTCCACTAAAATTGTTTTTACCATCTGCCCTAATTTATAGTTATATTGAAGTATGTAAAAAAATGTGCTAAATCCATATACTTGCATATATATTTATGTGTGTATATGCTAGCACGTACTATAGCTTAGTAAATATGCGCGAATTTTTGCGCAAAAATTTCTTAGACCACTACCGACAGCGACTTCCTGCTCTACTACTCTGCAGATACACACACAGCGACAGCCACACGAATAAGGCGCTTTCCGTTTCTACTTTGTTTCGCCACATTTTGCTCTCAACACCACCTCCGCGCTTCACCACCACCAGCCACCATCTGTGATTTCGCCTTTCGCTTGAAGTTATAAATTCAAAAAGCTATTTGTTATAACTGTAAACACTATGGTGGAGACGGCGAGTGGAGTGATGCGATGTATCGATGCAGTGCTATTGCCAGCCAGTATTTCCGCTCGCTTTCGCATGCGTTCCTAAGGCGGAAGAGAAAGAACAACAGAATATACATATTTATATTTATTTATGTAAAAAAGGATTAACTACCCTATACTACAATATACAATATTTGTATATAAAAGTGAATAAAATATTACCTGATATTTATTATCCTCTCCGGGCGGATCTAAACACTCGAACTCACAACAGCGCTCGCCTACACGGAAATTTTTACAGAACTGCAAATCAAAATTATAAGTAATTACCACGATTAACCCTTTATGTGTGTATGTATATTTGTAATATTTTATTTACATAGGGTGGATCACAGTAGATGGCCTTGCACCAAAGCGGCTCTGAGTGATAGCAGACACACAGACTGCAGACGCCCGGTCCGGGCACATACAGCATGCCATGATTAACGGAATTGCCCTGGAAATCAATGCAGTCCTCTTCGAGGGCAGCTGTGGAGAGAAATATGAGTATTTATGAAATCATTTTTAATAGCAATAAGTTAAGTTTCTAAACAAAATATATGAGATTAACATAAGAACACTAAATTTAAACATAGAGTTCACTCTTTTTTTTTATTATAGTGGAAATCATTATGATAAACTGCCATTACTATTTAAATAATAATTGTTATATTCAAGTTCCAAGAAATAACAATAATCTACAGTAGAATCTATTGACAAGATATAGAGTTTCATACAGAAAAATCTTCTCAATTAGTTTAGGATAGTCAAACCCTTTATCTATGCTTATTAAAACACGATTAGCTGACAAAATTACTCAGCAGAACATCAAAGTTTTATTATAACCTGAAAGGAAATTATCAGGATCTCTGATATCTTCTTAGGATTTACTACTGGCTGGCTTGACTTCACGAAAGCTTGGTGAGCTTTTTTGCATTCTCTAAGTTCTTCCAGTTCGAGATAAACTACGGGATTAATTAGTTCACCGGTAGGAACTTTTGCCTTACCCCAGGTATGAGGTTCAACCAGTCAGTACTCAAATAGAATATACATGGTTAAAAGTGTCTCACTGGATCCCAGTTATTGAATGCGTTAAGTTGAATACGAGGAAGAACATCTCAATACTTTCTGCTTGTCTGCCATATCTCAACAAGGTCTTGTATCTCAAACCTTCTAAAATCACAATGAACTAGCGGATCAAGGATTAGCTTTGTCGGTACGTGTGATACAACTACGATAGTTTTCTGCCTACCAAGTGTTATTCCCATCTCGGAGACCAGCCTGAGAACCTCACCTGTCATAACTTAAGTCGACGTAAAATTTGTTGTATAAATGAATTGAAAATAATTTCAATAATTCAATAATTTCAATTTATACTCAATGACTGTTGATCTCTCAATCCGGGGTTCGGGACGATTTTCGTGAATTGTTACAAAAAAATATCCTCAAAAAATGATGGCAGAGCATTCGCTTTCCCGGAGAATTTCGGACCTAGGAATAATTTTTCCTGATCTCTCCTTCTCTCTCCTTCACTGTTTAACTACAATAACATTTATATAGCTTAAGTTGAAAAATAGGTAAATAGGCATTAAAAAATATCGAATTGATCCTCTCAAACTTTAATACACACGATGAAGACGAGAATATCAACTATTACTCAAAGCGAGTTTTAAACAAATAAGCTTTTTTGAACATTGTAGGATAAATGCTCCAGAATGGATAAGGGAGCGAAGCAAATGGGTCTAGTAGTGAACGAGGGCAAGACGAAATATCTTCTGCCAGCAACCAAACTATCGTCGTACTCGCGACTTGGCTCCCACGTCACTGTTGACAGTCATAACTTCGAAGTCGCAGATAATTTCGTCTATATTGGAACCTGTATTAACACCAACAAAAATATCTGCTTAAAATCCAACGCAGAATAACTCTTGTTAACATATGCTACTTCTGGCTGAGTAGGCAATTGAGAAGTAAAATCCTCTCTCGACGAACAAAAACCAAACTCTTTAAGTCACTCATTATTCCCGTCCTACTACATGGTGCAGAGCCATGGACGATGACATCTGATGAGTCGACGTTACGAGTTTTTGGGAGGTTCTGCGGAAGCCATGGCGAATTCCACATTTGATGGAATAGACGGATGCTATATGAACTATACGACAACATTGACATATTTCAGCGAATTAAAAGGCAGCGGCTACGCTGGCTAGGTCATGTGGTCGGAACGAACAAAAACACCTTAGCTCTGAAAGTTTTGGACGCAGTACCCGCCAGGAGAAGCAGAAAAAGAGGAAGACCTCCACTCCGTTGGAAAGGCCAGGTGGGGAAGGTACGAAGGCTATGTATGGCGTGACATTCAATTAATAGTTTTCCTAGTACGAACTTTTAGGCATATAAACTGATAAACGCAATGACGTATGCTTTTTGGGGATCTTGAAAATTTCTTTCTTATCAAGCTCAGAGGAAACTTTACTGACTTTACGTCACTAGCTTATTGAACTATCTCTATATTAAGTACTGATATGATGACAATTGTACCTACAATCAATACAGGAAGCATCTAATAACAAATACGCGGTTCAACAAAGGTGAGATTCGCTTATCAAACAACAAACTGTATAGTGTACGATCCGGTTAAAGTTTTCAAAAACTGCGCATGAAGCTAAACCGAACTAGATTACAGTTACAAAATGTTAAAAATAATCAACACCAGTCACTAATGAAATTATAACACACGATCTGTCAAACAACTGTTGGGAATGTGCGCTCGCTGTGCTTCCAAAGTTTAAGGTCAACACAAATATTTGTTTTCCTTTTGCGCACTTTGTTGTTAGTTATCTCTATCTGGGGAATGCTTTCGAATAATAGGCTATTTCTTGCCGCCATCAACAAGCCTTTAAGTTGCTTTGACACCAACAACTCGGCCAGCCACTGCACCATGGAGTATTGAGTCAATTTCAAACGTCGAACAGACAAACGAAGCGGCGCTAGACTGTGCGACTATATATGTACAAAGCAGCGGTGGGAGGGCGACACAACATGCTGTGACGCGGAGTGAGGCGTGTCGTGGACCACATCTGGTTAATGGTGTTGACAAAAAGACAAACAAAATCAGCAAGCGAAAATTGGGTGAACGCGTTGAGTGAGCAAAAAGTGTCCTGAGAAGCGTTGCTTTGTCAATGTATAAACGAACACGAACATTAGCACATATGTGACACACACACATACAGCTTTATGCAAGTGAAAGCCATTATCTGCACTTGTTTATGGGAGGCAAATGCATTTCCGATGCGAATCAGACGCCTTGCACGTGTTTGTTTTCGACTGCTGGGTGCAGTCAGGAGCAAGAAGGATGTGTCAAGCGGCACACTTGACGCACTCTCACTCTCTCGTAGAGAGCGCTCGCTAACCGCACGTGGTTTTGCGCAAACGCGGCGAAAAGCGAACTTTCGCTGTCGACCGAGCGGCGGCTCGAACTTGGTTTGGTTGCAACTTTTACTGTTTTACGCTGTTGTTGTTTTTGCTTTCCTTATTTTCGGCTTGATGTATGCCGACAAACCAATAAATAGCCGCATGGAGCCGAACAGATGTTCCGCGTTCGCTTGCATCCAAGTGCTGTTGTTTTTGGCGCAAATTATGTGGGGGTAAGGCCTAATGCGGAATGTGGAGTCTCATAGTGCACAGCACACGTCCCGCGTACCCCTATTTGCCGTGTCGTTCAATTACATAGTGCCCGCGGTGAAGGTGATGTTTTACGTAGTCACCCGTTGGCTTGTCTCAGCTTCGCCCAGTTGTGCTGAGATTTTGCTGGTGTTGCACATTCACCGATGCCGCTGTTGGCCCTGTTCATAGCCTAGTGTCGTCTAGTTGGTGCTGCTGTTGGCGTCTGCTGGTCGCTTGCACCTTCGCCGCCCTCAGCGTCGCCAGCATGCCGCTGATTTTGTGCCAAATTGGAAGGCGCATAGGTTGCGGTTACTCGGTTAGTTAGTGCCGCAGTTGGTGCAAGCGTTTTTCCCTCTTCTTTCACATTTAAGCGCGTAATGGTATAGTCAGACTTTATATTATAAATTGACGCTGAATTAATTTTGGCTTAATTTCATGTGAAGTCCTTGATCTTGTAATTTACGATGTCCTCAGTTGGATTTATAGGACTTTCAGCTTTAAACGGACCCCTGTGGCTGAGTAGTTACGGTTGAGGGCTTGTCAAATTCCGCCTCTGAAATATTATATATTATCGAAGATTTAGCATTGCTTGTCGGGAGTTCAATAAATAATGATGATGTTCGACCAAATACTTCCTTTTTGACTGTTTCAATCTTCCCGTCCGGTCTTTTTTACGAATCTGCTGGCGGCGTGATAAAATATCAACGAAATCAACTGAGCTGACCAAGCAGGCGCTAACAATCCTGCAGCTTTCATAAAATAGGAATCACCAAAACAGCTGATTCTGTAGCAATTTCTATATCATAATTATCAGGTTGACAATAGAACCGAGTGCCGGTTTTGACTGCGTCGATAAGCCTTCGCCAGTCGTCACTTCATTGCGCATGATGGCGACAGTTTTGAATTTAAAGTTTCGCTATGTTTCCAGCACTCAATTCTTTGGTCTGAGTTTGTGTAGTCTTTTTCTTTTCCGACATATAGGTGTTCAGAATTTCAGTATTTGGAAACTGGACCGTTTTTTTTTCCATTCAGACAACATGGCCATTCCAGTGTAATCTCTGTATTTTAATGCTAGGACCATATCGCCGAAGAGCTCGTATACCTCATTATTAAACTGAATCCAGTCCTTTTCTAAGGGGCCAAAAATGCTTTGAAAACTTTTTCCCGAACGCTCCTACAGAAAACTAATCGATTTTTATCATCATCCATGTTTCTGCATCATACGGTAGAACAAGTCTCATGGCAGTCGGATCTTAGTAACCGGAATGGACCTGGATTTTTATCCAGCCAAGGACTGCCAACAATAACAAGTCTTATGAGTGTTTTACAGAACGTTAATTTTTTTGTTACGCGAGAGAGAGTTCTATTTTTCCATTGCTTGCTAAGCCCATTATAGAACCTAGATAGACGAAAACTTTCACGATTAAGTGTGAAACTCGGTAAATATACGTTTGATATGATTAATCAGGCAGATGTTGCTTTTGCCGGAAAGAAGTCGCTGATGAAGGCCGTGCTGGGAGAGCTGCGACTTCGTCAAACACCGACAATGTGACGCGTGTGCGCAAAGTTTAGAACTCAGACCGTCGACTAAGTGCATATTCGCTTAATTGCCTATATGTTAAATTTATCAAAATCTGTGGTTCATGACATTGTGATGGAGCACTTGAAAATGCGCAAAGTTACTGGTCCCAAAAATTGCTCATTGACGACCAGAAATTGAGGCGAGTGATTGAGAAGTGTGCACGGAAATCGGAACATGTATGAAAGTGAACACCAATTTTTGAATAACGTAATCACAGGTGACGTCTGCTTTTTCCGGACTGGACAAGGCAGCAAGGCAAATGGGTCTGGCAGTGAACGAAGGCAAGAAGAAATATCTCCTGTCATCAAAAAAACAGTCGTCGCACTCGCGACTTGGYTCTCACGTCACTGTTGACAGTCATAACTTTGCAGTCGTAGATAATTTCGTCTATCTGGGAACCAGCGTAAACACCATCAACAATGTCAGCCTGGAAATCCAACGCAGGATAACTCTTGCCAACAGGTGCTACTTCGGGCTGAGTAGGCAATTGAGAAGCAAAGTCCTCTCTCGACAAATAAAAACCAAACTCCATAACTCACTCATTATTCCCGTCCTGCTATATAGTGCAGAGGCTTGGACGAGGACAACAACTGATGAGTCGACGTTACGAGTTTTCGAAAGAAWAGTTCAGCGAAAGATTTATGGTCCTTTGCGCGTTGGCCACGGCGAATATCGCATTCGATGGAACGATGAGCTGCATGAGATATATAACGATATAAACATAGTTCATTGAATTAAAAGAGAGGGGCTACGCACGGTAGGTCATGTTGTCCGAATGGACGAAAACACTCCAGCTCTGAAAGTATTCGATTTAAAAGGATTTCAAAATCGCTAAAAACCGAAAGAGCTTACTTCAGAAGTCTTCGCGAATCATTGAAGTGTGTTTCAAGCAGTGCAACGGTATTGGCATTGAGCTCACGGAATTGTTGGGGACTAAAATGGTGATGAGTCTCCAGGGAAGCGCAATAACGTACTGCTCCATTTTGCTAAGAGTTAGACTTTTTTATCAAGTCGTCTCTAGTATTTTAAAATTATTAATTTTCATTTAAATTTGGAACGTGTTCACAATATTTTGAAAAATTCTTCTTTCCTTAACTGCTGCAATTGCTTGCCCCTCACAACTGCCACTAAATAATTATATACCAACTTACATAACCACTACGGGTGCTTGAGTAATTGTTTCTTCTCGCGGAAATTCCGAACAAAATACCACCATATATGTATGAAGTCGGCGGTATATGTAAGTATAGTAATGCTAACTGGTGCCCCCATTTTTTCACTGTTTGGTTTACCTACTTTCTTCGTCTCATTCTTAAGGCTTTTGAATAATTAAAACCGCGTACTGTTTGTCAATTGAGCGACAGCGCAGCGCAATTTTAGTAGCTTGACTCGGCACATATGAGAGCACTCACCTAGTCACTCATACTCCCATGTACCGTTATAGATAACTACAAGCAAATGCGCGAATATATGTATGTATGTTTGTCGTAGAGGGCTTTATGTATTAGTGTCATAAGTTGACGTGGGTTTGCTGCTGACGGATGATGGCGTGTCTCGAACCTAAAATAACTCAGGTATTGCTCCTAAAAGTGGGCAAATATATTGTATATGGAAGCGGCCTGGGGCTGCTGCCGCTCCTGCGTGGTGGCAAAGGAAACAAGTTAACGGTGGCATTATGTAGTGTTGGCTGTTACTATGTCAGCCATGGTCGTGTGCAACGCCATTGAGGCATATATAAGTCCCGTTAAAAGAATGAGATGAATGTCGTGTTGCAGTAAAAAGTTAGACTTTTATGTCTGCATGTATGGATGTATATATGTATATACTATGTACATATATATTTATATAAGCGTGTATTTCATGCGTGCACGATTTCTCACGACCGAAATTGAAAGATTCGTAGGAAAGAGATAAGTAAAAGGGAAAGGATTATAAAAGAGTGTGGAAATATGACGAATTTCGCTAAATTAAGTAGGAAATTGTGTACTAATTACATCCCATTTTTGCGAGTTGTTGCATGAAAATATTAAAATAGACATGCGAAGCGGCCAGAAATGGTTTTATTATTGTTGAAACTATGATAAGTACTTAGATTGGCGAAACTAGATCAAGGTGCGTCGCTCCAAAAATGCGCCGAAACCGAGAAAAACGAAAATTCTTGGATGCAATGAATCCTAGACGAAGCTTTTACATGTGCATGGAAAATTGGAGTAAGATTTCGCATACTTGTATTGACCCAAAAGGCGCTTTTAATAAAAAGTGGTCCATTTCAAGGTTTCCTACATTTTCAAAATAAAAAACACAGAAACTACAAATCTAATGGAGAATGTTTACTATCATTCAAAAGAACATTCTTCGGCATTTATTTTTTTAGATTATCGCTTTGAAATGTTGATTGCGGCTACATCTCAGATGGTTCATCCGTGGACTTCAATTTTCGATGACTCGTTCGAGCATTTCGACTGATAACTAGCGAATGACAAGCGTGATGTTTTGCTCCAAGGCCTGAATCGAATCGAGATTATCCGCATAGACTTAAGACTTTACATATCTGCACAGGAAAAAGTCTAACGGTGTGATATCACACGATGTTAGTAGCCTATCGACTGGACCAAAACGTGAAATTATCCGCTCACCGAAGAGTTTTCTCAATAAAGCCATTGATGGATGCGATTTTTGGGAAGTGGCGCTTATTGAAACTAAATTTCGCCGCGAAGACGAGCTCCAATTTTAGGTATCATGTAGTAGGTTAACATGGCGCGATAACGGTAGCCATTGACGGTTATGTTCTCACCGGCATCATTTTTGTAGAAATATGTACCGATGAGTCCACCGGTGCATTTTTTCTGAAAGAAATGAGAGCCCTTGAAACTCTTCAGGTTGATCTGCGTCCTAAATGTAGCAATTTTGCTTGTTTTCATACGTATTGAGCCAGAAATGGGCCTCTTCACTGAACAAAATTTGGCTCGAAAACGTCGGAACTTCTTGGAACTTTTCAAAAGACCATAGAGAGAAGCGATGTCGCAGATGGAGCGGCTTCAGTTCTTGCACAAGCTGTATTTTGTACGTTTCAATTTAAGATCTCGACGTAAAATGCGCCAAGTCGTTCCATACGTCAATCCAAGGACTTCGACTCCTAACTAATCGACTCTTTAGGGTCTTCGTGTACACTCTCAGCTACGGCTGTTACATTTGCTTCACTGAATGGTGGGTCTCAAGATAGGTGATGGTGTCATGAATAGTACGCTCAGTAGGCCGATTATGTTGGCTATAAGTAACACATTCTTTACAGAACGTGAATTTTCGAAATAAAGTTGAACGATTTGTAAACATGGTTCAGGCGTAAGTGTTTCTATGATGGTATGCCAAACTATACTGAACAAAAGTAACATGACAGCTTGACACCACTCACTCGTGATCTGTCAAAACAAGGCTATTGAAAAAAGTACCTCTACTTGGATCACCCTTTATAACAAAAATGTCTTCGATAATCTGTTTTCTAAATCTTTAAAGTGATATCGTTAATACAAATGAAATCGACAATGCTAGGTTTAAAATACTCCATGTACGTCTACGGTTGACTTCATAACGAATATACCTACCGAAATATTAGGTTTAAAGAGGTCTAAAAGAAACTCATTACTTTCCCAATACATGTCTTTGGTAATCTGTATCTGGTATTATATAATTCGGTTTCGTCTTATAAAGATAAAATTTCGTACCATAAACTTTCCAGACAGTTTTGTGATTGCTTGACTCAGTATTTTTTGAGTTCTCATTAAAGATCTTCAAAAAAGGCGAAAATCCAAGGCAAGCGGCAGAAATTGTGAATAGTGTTGCATGACAACGAAATCGACTTTTCGACAAGATTTTTGAAGCGGATTGTTACTGGCGATGAAAAGTGGAACACTTGCGGCAAGAGCAGGCGAAAATGGAAAAAGGATTGACGGTGAAGAAGATTTGGATTGGAATCATCTATTATGAACAGCACTGCTCCGGATAGAACAGACTGAAGGAAGCATCGGTTAGTAGCGACCAGCTTTGGCCGTTAGGGGAGCATATGTATTCCATCAAGATAACACCAGACCATTCACATCGATAATCTTCATTCGCTTGGTATCTAACCAACTTTTAATTTAGACTTGGTACTAAGTCATTGCTACTCCTTCCTATTTAAGGCTTATAATTTTGCTGGTGAAAGATTCGCTCCAAGAAAAGTTTCAAGAATTTAACTAATTTTCAATATTTCGCATGAGCTGGTTTTAAAAGGAACTTATTTGTGGAAAATATTATTGCCGCAACAAAATGTCTTCCGATAATTTTTTATAAGTGCGCCAATTAATGGTTGATTCATACGATAATTCTCCACGCTGAAAAAATAAAACTTCTCAGCTGTCAACACCAGCCTACACAATTAATTTGCGCTAACAAGATTGCGATTGTGTGAACGTAAATCCAATTAATCGATTTATTTTTGTATTTAAACACTACGAGGTGTAACATTTTATTATTTGCGCCGCATGAGCTTGCCTATTGTCTTCTCACTTTATGCTCAATGGCAGGCGACAGCCGTCAGCGGCAACGATTGAGCCACGCGGGGGCAAAGTGGGGTGTCAATGCATATTTAACCATTGATTGACCGCAGACAATGGGATGCATAGCGCTTTACTATGCAATATTTAGACACACACAGGGAATTGACACCAATCGACAAACGACAAATGGCAATTGACGAAGATGTGCTTAGACACTTGAGCCCCCCGAGATATTTACACACAAACCATGCCATTTATTCGATTATTTGTGGAGGAGACGATAGCAATCGAAAGCACTTGATTGCGTGAGACATATGTACATATTTACTTAGAAGATTCATGGATTCATGAATGGAGCGGGTTTATGTTTGTAGATATACAAGTATATCAGAAGTGATTGTTGGTAGGTAAAAATATTTTAAATGCCTCCTTCATTAAGAAGGAACGAACAGGAGCGATACGAACGTTAACCGAGACAGACTGTCTCATAGAACTGTGTGTGTGTTTTTGAACATAGTGGAGAAGATAGAACCATCTTGCATAAAGAATGAAGGCGGATTTCTGCCGCGGTCTTAGTTCCCGTTGACCAACTTCTAGGTGTGAGAATGTGGATGGGCAGCACGGTATATACAAACTTGTCCGGTATGCCGACGAGTGGTTGGCTTCCCTGAATAAGAAAGCAGTATCCATGCTTGGAGTGGTTTAGAAGGGGTCTTACAGAGTTTTGCTCACAGCCGAGCTCTTCATCTCTGGGAAGTAAGCGAAATGTTGCGATATTGCAATACACAGCTCCGTACTTACGTTTGGATTGTGATTAGACTAGAGAAAATCGATGTACGATATCAGCTATCTCTGATTAATAACCAAACATGTAAAAAGTTCATCGGTCCTCTTGGCGACCCAAAATAGGTCATTGGATTTGGCATAGAAATAATAGCTTTTAGGATTCTCCCGATCAATGTCAGTGCGGATATTTCACAGTCTACAGGAGGAAGGGATATCGAGGACCAAGCAGGCATGAAAGTAGATTTAAACCTTCGTAAGTAGCGAGCTTTGGAGGCGAATCGTTGCTTGATGATTCATTCTTTACTCTCGACTAGTTATTATTGGAGGATCGACTAGGCAGAGACACTAAATCTAACTAAAAAGTTCATCGAACCTCTCGGCGACTCAAAATAGGTAATCAGTTGTGGCTTTTAGGGTTCTCCCAATCAATGTCAAGGCGAATATATTGCAGTCTCCAGGAGGGAGGGGTATTGAGGACCAAACAAGCATGAAAGTGGATTTGGACTTTCGGACGTAGCGAGCTTTGGAGGCGGATCGTTGCTCGGTGGTGCGGTGCGACGCCAACGTTGTGCTAATCCCAATGGTTCGAATCCCGCTGGGCCGAAATGAACTTGTGAATGTTTGTTTTATATAATTGCAGTAGCGAGGAAGACGTGACTACAAGGCTAGAGGGCGATGAAGGAGAACTCTAGCTAGTCTCCTTTTTAATGATTCGATTTAACATTTTTTTTTAAGCGAAGTATTGGGATCATTAAAAGTTAAATAGCTTTTGTTATATCCCATCGAAGTTTGTATAATTCCCAAATCAACAATTAAATTGTTTTCCTGTACTCGCATTTTCCTACAGGGCTTGTAAGCCTAGACAAGTCAACATTTTTATGAGTGCACTCATTGTCAAGAAAACTATTTATTCCATAATGTTTCAAGTGCAAATACATAAGTGCTAAGCTCTCTAAGTTTGTATGTATCCACACGTAGTATATAATAAATATGTAGCCACATACATGAGCACGCCGAAGGTATGAGTGCATAATTCATATGCGCTAATACCGCTGGAGACACTGTGGCAAGGTAGCCGCTTATCACCTCGTCATCTGCATCGACCGCAAGTCTCACCATTGTCAAGAATTTTAAATAAACTAAACGATTTCCAAGTTGAAAGGCAAACATATTAGTATTTATTTATGTATAAAAGTTTGTGCTATGTAGGGAAATGAATTTCATGTATGAAGGAATGCACTAAATATGAACTAGTGAAACGGTGCTCGGGTAGAAATAATGTTTAGTTTGATATAGTATAGGGTAACGAGGGAGGGGGTGAAATCGGGGGCAATTTGTTCTACACTGAAGTTCTTACAGGCTAGTATGATGCACTGCAACAATTTATAATGTAATATATAAGATCCGGCTTGTATCCTACATATATACTCCGCGGGCCTCGCTTTTACCTCTATGGTTGTGTGCTAAATAGTTGACAAAGCAGAAGCTTCAATGAAGCTTACCTATTCCTATTGAGTCCCCACTGGAATCTCTTGGCTCTGTCGTGTAAGGTATTGGAAGTGGATGCGGAAAAGTCGTCCATTTAAAAAATAATATGTGACAGGAATATTTGAAACGCAGCAATGTCGAAAGAAAGCGGTCGGCATGTCGCAGCAACGAATATTCTTCTTCTTCTTCACATAGCTCAAKCAGCTCACGACTTCCGGTTTTAGAGCAAGTTTCTCTTGGTAGTTAAAAAATATCCGTTTGAAGGCGACCTAAAGTGAAAAGGCGCATCATCCCTCCACAGGGTTATGCGCTGGGTTTGGAGCTCACCACGTAAAAAACACCCCCAATGAAAAGTTCCAAGCAGCCTCAGATGATAGACCCTCCTTTTGATGACGGCCACTGCAAACGTGTAAAATAATACGAGCTGCAGAGCTAAATAGGGAAAGTACCATCTTCTATAAGAATGTAAACCTGTTCTGAAACGCCGATGATATTGATATCATTGGCCTCAGTTCTGCTTACTCCAGACTGCTTATGGAAACGAAGCCTAGTCGTCTGGTTGTGAACGAGAACAAGATGAAATATCGCCTGTCATCAAACAAATAGTCGTCGCTCTCGCGACTTGGCTCCCACGTCACTGTAACTTCCAAGTCGTATATAATTTTGTCTATCTTGGAACGAACATGTACACCAACAACATCGTCAACCTCGAAATCCAACGCAGAATAACTCTGGCCAACAGGTGCTACTTCGGATTTCGTAGACAATTGAGAAGTAAAGTCCTCTCTCGATGAATAAAGATGAGTGCACGGTGAATACCGCAATCGATGGAACGATTATCTCTATGAGATATACGACGACATTGAWATAGTTCAGCGAATTAAGAAACAGTGGATACGCTGGCTTGATTATGTCATCCGAATGGATGAAAACACTACAGCTCTGAGGGTATTTGACGTAGTACCCGCCGGAGGAAATAGAGGAAGAGGAAGACCTCCACTCCGCTGAAAAGACCAGGTGGAGAAGGACTTGGCCACAATTGGAATCTCCAATTGGCGCCAGACAGTGAAAAGGAAGAACCACTGGCGAGCTGTTGTAAACTAGGCTGTAGCCGCGTACGCCAATTACGAAGAATAATCTCAACGCAGATATAATTATACCAATCACTACTAAACTAATTCCAAACTAGTTACTAATTTCTAGTTCACCAACCACATATTAAATGCCTACTGAATTTCTTTTGGATTTCACAGCATTAGAGCAAATGCACATATCTCTTATATACATTTATGCCTGTGTGCCATGCCCGCTTGTTGTCTTTTATTTAAACGAACGTTTTATTTATGGATGAGAATGAGAAGATAGTTGGCATGTCTGGGAAAAGCTACTTAAAATCCCTACCCGAGAATAGCAACAATGACTATAATTTCAGTAACAGTGTGCAATTTTGTAATTATTTTTTCTCCCAAACAATTACCATATTAAAATATATAAAGCGGCACGCGATTCGCATGCGAGTATTCATTATAGTAGAAGCTGATGTGAGTATCATTTGCAATCTTTTATTATTGAGTGGCATGTTCTGCTGCATATGAAGGACTTTGCGATTTTATGTGGGCTCTAAAAAGTCATAAAAGGGACTTACATATGGAGGTTAAACCGTTTCAGAAGACGATTTTAATACAATTTAAGCAAATGGAGCTATAGTCAGAACCAGTAAACTTAACAATAGCATGCAAGATACTTTTAATCTTCAATGAATTTCTGTAGTGATTGCCTTCCTAAAATATGTAGCTCATTTAAAAAACTAAAGGGAGATTATTCTACAATATAGACACCCTGAAGTGTCGTTGAAGTTCATTTTTACTAATTTTTAAATTTCCTTTTATTAGTCACTTCCGACTGAGTAGGCATTCTCTCGACTAACAAAGACCAAACTCTTCAAGTCACTCATCATCGCCACAAGTTTTCGAGGAAAATGTTCTGCGTAGGATTTATGAGAACCTTTATTTGTCGGAGGAACGATGAGCTGTAACAAGTTATACGACGACATTGATAAAGTTCAGCGAATTAAGAGTCATCGGCCACGCTCGCTAGGTCATGTATTCCATATGGATGAACACACTTCAGCTCTGCAAGTATTCGACGCAATATTCACAGGGAAGTAGTGGAACAGGAAGACCTCCACTCCGTTGGAAGGACCTGGTTATATTTGGAATCTCCAATTGGCGCCAAACGGCGAATAGGAAGAGCGACTGACGCTCTGTTGTAAACTCGGCTACAACTGCGTAAGCGGTGTCTACGCGGTTAAGAAGGATGATTAAGAATTCTAAGGATTTAACAGTCCGCTGAAATATGTTTTGTAGCCTGGAGCGGCTATCTTGATATAAAAGCATATGGCGAAACTTTTGTAAAGAACGGGTTTGCGAGTAGAAACAGGCTTCGGGGGCAGGAAGAAACTAAGATATATGACAATTAGATGGATTGATAGGCTGTTCTTATAAAGCTAGGGAAACCCAAATGTTACTCCGAACTCCATACACTTGGGCTACACAATTTAGATCCCATCTTGGAAATTATCATATGATCATATTTGATTAAACTACATGAGAAAATCGAACAGATAAAAATTCTTTCTTCATAGATTTGTGTACATCAGTTCGCTTGAAACATAGTCGTTCCAATGAAATATGGTTGCAGAATCATTGAGAATTGTCGCAAAATCATTTTGGGATTAGGTTAGGTTAGCTTAGATGGCTGATCAAAGATAGCACGTGGACTGCTATATGTAGTCCTTTGTGAAGTCATAGATAAGTAAAAGCAGTTCGAAATTATAAATTTTCAAAACGCTTAATGCCAAAACAAATTTGCACAGACGTTTAATTTCCAATTACGTCAGTTCGATGGGATGCCGGGACAGTCAACCGCAGAGTTGCTTTCACCTCATCTTCTTCCCTACAACTTGTGCAGATGGCGTATGGTAGGATCCCCAACCTTACTGCTTTGACGCCAATAGGACAATGACCTGTCAAAAGCCCCACATCCGAAGATACGGGAGCATCGACCTGCTCCCATTCTACCGATGACAGTTCTAGGGTGTCTTTTCTTGCTAGCTCACTCATCAGCTTTACAGTCCTTCAGTAATTGTGAGTTGATAGAGAGCTCCTGAAAGTAAACCTCTCCGCCAAGCTTTGATACATCCGTAAAGAAGCTCACTGCCCCACTCCGTCACCTGCTGCTTCCCATCCACAAGTAAACCGCGAATGTATAGACAGGGAAGGAGCCGCCAGTGTTGGGTGTGGCGACTCAATGATCCAAGTGATTCGGTATGAAGTCAAAGTGAGTGATGTTCGGATATGTGTTTTTTTTTAGGAGTCTGATGCGTGTTAGTTATCTGAGTCTGACAGCAACTTTCGCAGCCATACACCTTCCGACGAAGCTTACGAGCTATATGTTCATGATGGCGTTAAGTGCCATGGGCTTGACTATGGTATTGTAGAGCCAGAGGATCATTTCTGGTGAAAAACCCCATGTTTTGCCAGTGGCTCCTCCACAGCCGTACTAGGTAATCGATACATTTTGCTCTTTTTTCAATATTCGGCTTCTATGCAAGCGTCATATCCAGGATAAATCCTAGATATTTCATTGTATTCGCTGTTAAAAATAGCTCGAAGCCTTCGTACTGCTAGCTATATATATAACTCTTCGTCAAAATCTCTAAATCGTATTTAAGTATGTAGATGAGAGTTTCGACTGGTTTTTTTTTTCATTAAGTCACAATCAGATATTAATAATAATTTTTGGGAGCTCCTGATAACTTTTTCATTTGGGTTGTTCGTTATTAATCTATCTTGTTAATCATCATCAATATTTCAAAATTATTTAATAATAGCTTCAAATGTAAATATATTGCGTGCTTTAAGCCGAAACAGGCATTTTTCGAGTCGAGTGAGTATCCTCAAATAATATTTGAAAAATGTCAGCATCAGATATTTTTCTATATTTTTGAAAAGCTCACCTAAATATATTGAATAACAACTTTGACTTTATAGAAAGTAGAAATTTTATAATTTCCTGTACTTCAAAAACTTTCTGACAAATAATTTTCATATATACTACAAGAGACTATGAAATTCTAGTCTTACATTTAAGTGTTTGCTTGTATGGATGTGCACATGCACATATATCGTCGACATTCGCAAACAATCAGGCTACCTTGTCAGTTGCAATTGCATCGTATTTGCCGTTGCATTGCATGTTAGCACGATGTTGCACGAGAGTCATGGCCGTGTACTTCTGATTTTATTATTTTTAATTTTTTTTCGGAATTTTTGTTGTTGGAATTTTCTTAGTTTTAGTATTTTCAATGTTAGCAACAAAATATTCTAGGGACACAAGAAATACTACTACGACAACAACAACCATATGAGAGTGTGCTGTGCCGGCATAAATGAAATATGAAAGCGGTGCCGGTTGGGCAGACGTGCCCTTACGGAGTTACGAAATTGGCTTCAGCAAATGCCACTTAGAATGCGAAAGAGTTTCGCTTGCGTTATATGCTTTATATGTGTTTACATTTGTATACATACATATATTCACCCAAAGTGTCTAAATCAAAATCGAAAATTTATGATAAGGTCAATGCTGTTATTAAATATTCCATCTCTCTAGCTTTAAAATATTGATGAAACTTACTTTATAGTCTTTTTTAATGCTTTGATTTGTGCTCCAATAAATGAGGAAGTACTCGTAGGTTTAAGTATTTAAATTCTCTTAACAGCAAATGATAAACTGAAAGATTGCACTTGTATTCAGTATTTAGAATATAATTTAATGTATTTGATTTGAAGTTACTTCAAAAATTCCAAAAATGTTATAGTAAAAAATTATGTAATATAATTAATATAAATTAATATTAATAACAAATATTAATAACAATAACAATATTTAGTATATTTTTAAAGCTTGCAACTTTATAGAGCCTGTTGGAGAGTTTTGTTGTAATGGATTCAAGGTTACTTCAACTGAGTGTTAATCGGTAGCCATATGCCTTGTAACCTCTCATAAAAATACTTTTATATAGCATTATTTCTTCAATCTTATGTAAGATTATATTTTCGATTCAAAACTGAAACCTCTTTAAGATTTTGACGAAATCAGGACTTTCATATACAATTTATGTCATTTGCGGATGTTACTCATACGCCTAGTGGAACAATTTTATATACTACGTACATTGACTAGTACAATGCAGTGTAGTTTACCATTTATTGCAGATATGGGCCTGCGATGAGTTATATTCAAATTCAAGACAGGAAAAAACTTGTTTGTGCACTTTTTTAGAAACATTTTATCAAATAAATATATAAAAATGCATATTTTTAGAATGTAATGTACTTTAGTAATCAGTGATTCGTTTTTAAAGACCTTGAATGCTCTTGATTCCTTAGCAAATATTCAGGAATTTTCGAAAATAAATGCCTGACGGCGAGAATGATTTTTCCACTTAAATAATCTCAAATCCAAAACGTAAAAAATGTATTATTACTATGGATGAAAATAGATAATGAACGAAGATCTATTTACATTTTTAACAAAATAAGACTTTGTAAAAAAAAAAATTAATTACCACTTTTTGTGATAAAATTTACAATTTACAGCGACTTAATAAATCAAAATTATTGCCAAATATGTTAGTCCTGCTATCAGTACCTGACAAATTTAACTAAAAAATTAATATGAAAATTTCAGTGAATTGAATTTTGAAGACTGCGTTTCCAGAAAAAAATCCTCACTTATAAAATCGTGCTTAGAAAAAGACATAAAAAGGAGCGAATAATTTTTAATGAGTTGATTTACAACTTATTACCGGCTATTTTTGGAACTAAAATATGTATTATTATACTAGTTTATACTCATTATGCAACTGGGATATTAGACGCCGTTGCTTACTAATTTTGGGTTTCTAAAACCGCAAATGACATTGAAAATTTCCGATCACTTTAGTAATAAAAATTATTGGGCCGACGATGCGGTGAATTGCATAATCAACGGACCCATTTGGTGAATAAAACTAGAAAACTAGAAACTAGAAATGTCCCGCGACGAGCAGAATTTTGAGTCGATTGAAAAGGCCAGTGTTGTATCGGCAGTCTAATTTTGAGATCACCAAAAAATAATACATTTTAGACGGGAGGCAATATTGCGGGGCCAAGAGTATCAAACTCAGTTGGACTGTTCTAACATAAAAGTCTCTTTAACAAATTTCTACGACTTACTGCTCATGCAAAATAAAACTTATACAATAATTTCCTAGAACAAACATGTGGTAGTAGAAACCAGCATTCAATAATTTATGTATCTACGTGTGGTATATCCTGACAGTAATAGGCAATTAAAGTATATTATTTTATCTAAGTATCAACTTGATACATATACATTGTAACAAAAAATGATTTTGAAATTGTAATGAAATTCCTTGGGTAAATCGTGTTTCAAAAAAATTTTTTATTATTTTGCTAAGTTGTTAAATTGTCCTTAAATGATCGTCCAAATATGATGGCGATCTGTCAACAAGTTTGTTTACAGCAGCTTAAGACGGTACAGCTCAGTAGTGCGTTTATTGCAATGGATAAAAATATCGAACAAAGAATGTGCCTCCAATTTTGTATTTCTAACCGAATTTCGTGTGCGGAATCGTCGCGAATACTTATTTAGATTTAATAAAAACACAAACTTACGAATGGTAAAACTGTCCAGTGATCGTTTAAAACATAACTCATTCTGCTCGACATTCGATTTCATCAACTGATGAAAATGTTAAAAACAAGAAAGTGGTTGAAAATCGACAAGCAAGTGTTAAAGAGATGGCAAGAAATCTCTACAACTCTCGCTACTCTGTTTGGATGATTTTGGTACATATTTTGGCTATGACACGCCTTCTTTCTCAACTCGTCCTGATAAAGCTGAATTTTTTTCAAGAAGGGTTCAACAGATTTCTTTGCACATGTTTGATCCTGCGAATTCCAATTCCACAATCTTGGAGATCACTATACCTGCCGATAAGACATGGATTTATGAGTTTGAGTCGAAACCGAAAAAACCACTCCAAAACCGCTCAAAAATCTGGGACATGCGGATTTTTTTTTTTTTTTTTTTTTTTTTTTTTTTGTTTTTTTTTTTTTTTTTTTTTTTTTTTTTTTTTTTTTTTTTTTTTTTTTTTTTCTTTTTTTTTTTTCTGCATCATGCATATGTTCCGGAGGGACAGACGGTGAGGAAGGAGTTTTATTCGGCTGTATTGAGGCGTTTGTGTGAGAGTATCCATCGGAAATGNAGATCACTATACCTGCCGATAAGACATGGATTTATGAGTTTGAGTCGAAACCGAAAAAACCACTCCAAAACCGCTCAAAAATCTGGGACATGCGGCAATCAACCTTGCTTTTTATTTCTACTTTTTTGTATTATTTTTTTCTTTTTTTTTTTTTTTTTTTTTTTTTTTTTTTGGCATTCGTGGTTTGCTGCATCATGCATATGTTCCGGAGGGACAGACGGTGAGGAAGGAGTTTTATTCGGCTGTATTGAGGCGTTTGTGTGAGAGTATCCATCGGAAATGATCGGAATTGTGAAAAAAAATCATGGATTATACATGATGATAATGCACCATCGCATCGAGGCACGATTGTGACCAAATTTAAAGTCAAAGACGTCATAAATACCGGCGATCAGCCAACCTATTCGCCAGATTTGACTTCGTGTAATTTTTTCTTGTTCCACAAACTGAAACTTGCCGCTTCGGGAAACCCGTTTTCAGTCGATCAAAGAGATAAAACAAAATTCGTTGAAGGACTTAAAGTCCCATCCCAAAAAATGGTATTGAAAAGTATTTCGTTAACTGGAAAAATCGTTGGCATAAGTGTATTACATCTGATGGTGATCAAAGTAATAAGTTGACAAAATAAACATAGCTGAATAACTTAATATTTATTCATAATTCCCGCGTACTTTTTTGTCACAATGTATATGTATTAGGATAAGCAAAAAATTATTAATTTTCATTTTATGTGTTATAATGAAGCTATAAGTATACACAGATAAAAAAATATATCTATATGCAGGATTTTTATTTAAATTTTAAAAGCTGTGGGTGAACGTTTCCGCTGAATTTTGTTGGACATTTTATGCTAAAGATATAAAAATATTAATACCAAATGGTTCTGAAATAATGGTAGTGTTAATAAAAGATGTTTGTTTAGTTATTTATATCGGAAACTGTGAATGTTCACCGAGGCATTCTAAAATTAAATTGAAAATCCTGACTGGCAAGATATGTTCTCCCTCTCTATGGGTTTATATAACCCATACATTCAATATTATTTGGTTTTTTTTTCTTGACTCACTCTAACTTTTGCAACAAAGAAAATTCTTACAATTTTCACAACTTACAATATAATTTTAACATATGTATCATCTGAACGATCACATTAAACAATGTCTCATTATAAAAGATAATAAAAAATCTCTGTATAATTACCGCTTAATGTAAGGCATAGAGTGAAGAGTAGCATGAAAACCGATTTATGTTGCGACTCCATTGTCCTTATCCGCACCACGACAAGTTTCCGGCAACAAGTTTTGCGATTTCTCGGCGATGTGAGGTGAAGTAATGTGCCTGCTCACTTGCGCTCGACGGCACTGGAGGCTGCCGCTGTTAGCTGGGGGCGCCACTTAAAAGTGACTTGCACTGGCGACGTTTAATATGAAAATTTACTGCTATTCTATTCTATTTCCACTTTCCAATTTTTTGCTATTTTTTTCTCTCCACATTTAGCTGAACAATGTGCTTATGTGTGATAGTGCTGCTTTGTATTGTTGCGTGTTTGTGAGATGTAATCAAACGACAAATTGCGCATAAAAGTCGAGTGGTTGCCACGTTCTGCTTTTATTTCAGATTATATAGTTTTATATACTATACATATGCTTTATTATTTATATACATTATGTACATATGTATGTTAGTAAATATGTGGGAACGCTCAAACGTTGCCTTTATTATGTTATTAAGGTACTAAAAGTAGTTTATATGTATTTATGTGGATTTTTTTTTAGTTTCTGTTCTGCTGCATAAGTTATATCACAGTGAGGGGAATTAGCACGAAATTCTTTGTGTAGAATTTGGAGATTTTTTTTAACTTTTTAATGTAAGAAATTTATTTAATAATACTTAATTGTTTTTTTTTTGTTATTTATATATTTTTTAAATTTTTTTATTCGATTTTAATTTTTTTTAACTTCAAGTGGCACTCTTTTTTTTATCATAATTTTCATGTATTGTATATGTTATTTAATTTTTTATAGCGGCACAAGTGTCAATTTAAATACGGTAAATCTTTTTAAATGACAGCACTGTGCTTGTTATGCGTGGAATTCGTTCGTCAAGACACTGTCGAAGTGTCGCCTTGGCACACACAGCTTCTTAAATGGCGCTGAGGTGTGACTGGGCGTATGATTGTTCTACTGTTGTTGTTGCTGCACTTTAGTTGTTACCTCAACTATTACTGTTGTTGCTGCCTCAACTATCGTTGCAGCTGCTGCATATATGTATGTGTGTGTGTTGGTGTTTGTGTTGCTGTTATGCACAGTCCGTCATCCGCACAACTGCCTACACACTTTAAATTATTCAATTTCTATAAATTATATGCCCACAACAATGCGCACACAAACGGCGACAGACAGTCAGACATTCCTTCCACACAAATTGTTGTTCATTTGATACTTTTGCTGTTTTTTGTTACTTTAGCTTCCCTTTCTGTGCTCGCACTTCTTTGTTATTATTTGATTTTCGTTTTTCTTATACTTGGCATTGATCCTATTCACTGACCGTTAGATGGTTTGTTTTTGTTTTCGTTGCACTTTTTTTAGTTGCAGTTATTTACTTTACACAAGTAGCTGTGCATTTGTGGTGCTTTCGTTGGCTGCTGTTTTAGCTGGTAGAAATTCAATGGAGCCAAAGTGATACAGACTCTCACCACTTAGTCGCTTTTACATAGACGCATACTATATACATACTTTGATGTGTATTAGGGTGCGCCAAAATCTAACTTATCGAACTCTCGGGTTACCCGTTTCCAAACTAAGGATATATTTATACACATATTAGGAATATGCAGTAAAATTTTGGAAGAAAAAATTTAATATTTTTCGAATTACATGCGATCTCCGACGGTCATCCGTGATTCCAGCCTTCTCCGTGATTGAAACCAAAAAAAAAAAAAAAAATTCTGACTTGAAGATATGGTATAGATAGAGTACACTTGAAATGTGGAGGGAACACTTCTCGAACCTGCTAAATGGCCGCAGCAATACTGCGTCGGACGAAGAAGAACCAGCAGCAGCAATCTACAGCTCTAAGGCTTAAAAAAAACTCAGTCCCAGAAGCCGATGAATTATCGGCTGCACCTATGTATATACAGAGTTTCAACTTAATTAAGCACCGATTGAGAGAATTCTTACTCTTTTGTAATTAAATACAATCTAGGATAGTTAGYTAGTTAGTACCGTTCCTACCCAATACCACGGATTTTCGTAATGCTTTAGAATTAAACTTAAATTCGCTTCCCAATATTGTCTTTCTTTCCAGAGAGGCGTGGAATAGTGGTGAGGTAAACGGGGACACAGGGATAAGTATCTGTACAGATGGCCCCAACTAGATAGTCAAGTGGGAATTGATTTCTTTCAGTGAAATTAAATACTGGAAACGCCTACCGACTACCACAACACTGCTCTGTCTTAGAAGCAAGATTAATTTAGTAATTTAGCCTTCTTATTCTGCAAAGAAGATGCTTACAACAAGCAATCTATTGATAAGCAGGCATCTTTGAAATCATTAAAGTTTTATAGTTTAATCGAATACCTTGATCTCTTAATGGATCTAACATCCTATTTCACGAATCACTTGCAATGGGTTCCAGGACACAGTGATATTCCGCAACGGTGAAACAAATGACACAGCTCTTCAAATAGTCTCGGATAAAGTGGTCATGTCAAATAGTTTTTTAGCCGAAAACACGAAATTTCGCCAGTTGCTTCTATTCTTTGCGAGTTCACGCCAGCTACAGACTAGTCGCTATGCACTTTGTCCCTCCATTGGATGCGTGGGCACACTTGCTTCCGTTGTCCACCCATGGGACTCGAGTCGAAGGAGCTTTTCGCTGGAACATTATCTTCCGCATTCGTTGAATTTTCATGTACTATATCCATGTCGCCATTTAGCTCATACAGTTCGTGGTTCCATCATCTACAAATACTCATCGCCTCGCTGACGACTCCAAAGATCTTGCGAAGAACAGTTCTCTCGAAGGCTCCAAGTGTTATTCTGCGTTTGATCATAAGGTTTAGATTATTGGTGGAATTTATGCTTGCTTTGGTATCGTGCCCACGTTCATAAAAAAAAAATTTCTAACGCTTCTATTTAAAAGCTTGTAAAGGCTGCGCTGACGGCTCTATTGTTAAATTTATGATATCTATATCATCTACGTACCCCAGTAGCATTGTACTTTTAGAGTAGACAGCACCACTGCGGTTTTAATTACGCGCACTCATTATTATTTCCAGCATTATTTTGAAAAATATACACAAGAGATAATCTCCCTGTCGGAAACCTCGTTTGGTATCGCTTGGAGAGGCTCTTTCCGATTTTAATGGAATTGATGATTGTGCTTAACTTCATTCAGCATAACCGTATAAGTTTTCGATGCTGTCGAAGGCGGCTTTAAAGTCGACAAAAAGGCGATGAGTGTCAATCTGTTTGTCAAAAGCCTTCTCCAGGACTTGACGTTTTTTGAAAATCCAAGGTACTTATTAGACCCAATAAGTTTATTTACAATGGGTTAAAATCTTTTCGCACAATACTGTCAAAAAACCTTATACGCTACACGCAGACTACCGGATCTCCCTTCTTGTGGATAGCGCAGAGTCCACATGCTTTCCAATCATTGGGCATGTATTCATCCGACCAAATTATGCTTAGTAGCTGGAACATGCCACTTTCCAGCACCTCGCTTACGGCTTTATACATCTCAGCCGGTAATTAATCGGCTGAGAGCTGTTTTCATCTCGTCTTGGTCGAGTGGCGGGACGACAATGTTGTCACATTAGATTGTTGGTGCAGGTGTTTCTTCGTCCATCGTCCATCGCAGTATTAATTCTGGCATTTAGCAAGTTCAAGAAGTGTTCCCTCTACCACTGTGCCATAACTTCTAGTCAGAATATTTTTTTTAATACAATTAAGGAGAAGGAATCACGGAGGACCTTCGGAGATCTCAGTAGTTTTTTTTTTAATTGTACAAATCGATTTTTAGATTGTTTTGCAGGAATGTTCTTTTCTCTGCAAATCGACTGATTTTGGCTCACGTTATTGTGCTTATGTGTATATATACATATATAATAAGTATGTACAAATATACATATCTTTATTGTATGTGCGGCACATTCCTTTTTGGCCCGTTATCTTCCAATGTTGGCGCAATTGGCAAGTGAGTTGCAGCAAATGCACCGTAAATTTTGTGGTTATGGTGCAGCTGCGCCTATAGTGCCTACCAAAAAATATCTTTCATTATTTTACCAATGCCGCTGCAGTCACAACGACATGAGTAGAGCAGTGTGAAATGAAATGGAAGTATTTGCGACATAATCCGAGGATAAAGAGATAATGAAGAAAGGGAGGTAACTATTATAATAAATAAATAAGAAATAATAGTGGGTTGCCTGCTTAAAGTGGTAGATTGTTAGGACAACTGACTGCAATCGGTAATATACATAGTTTAGTCAACATTATGCTTTTCAGCTCTCTCTCCTTCCTTCTCCGTGCTTGAAATTGTTTAGCTTGCATCGTTTGGTGTTATCGAGGGTCTGCGTCCTAATTTGACATATTGGTCCAATAATTCACCGTTCTTCAAGCTCAGCGTATGCTTGAAATCCCTATTCTACTTTTGTTTGCCTTTGGATGTGAAATATCATGGATGTCCGGCCTATGACACCAGTTTAGAGTAATTTAATGACTGTGAGTTAGAGCTAACAACTATTTTTGTGTTGTTAAAAACGAAAATCATAGTAAAAAATTTCTAACACGTATGATCTTTTCTGTTGTAGTCAAGGTATATAGGGCGCAAAAGACCACAATTTTATGTTTTTATTCTACCGCCCTGTGTACCTCAAATTCTTTAGCAACCAAACTTTCTTTAAATATAAATATATATACATTGTGACAAAAAAGAACCCAGAAATTGATAAATGATAATTCCAAAAAATGTGTTTTGTAATGTGTTTTGGTAGAACTGTCCTAAATTACTATGCCAAATATGAGCGCGGTCTGTCAACCAGATTGTTTAGGGCAATTGGTTAAATCGGTACACTACAGGAGTGCGTTCCGATTTTTCGACAATATAGAAAGACAAAGAATTTGTCTAAAATTTTGTATTTCTAACCAAATTTCATATGCGGAATCTTTGCGAATGTTGAAAAAGACATACGGTGATTCAATTTTATCAAAAACACCTACGAGTAGCACAAAGCCTTCAAAAACGGTCAAGAGATCGTTGAAGATATGCCTAGTTCTGGACGAATTTCGAACTCTTCAACTGATGAAAGTATTAAAAAATTGAAAGATAAGGTGCTTGATAGTCATGAGGCAAGTGTTAGAGAGATGGCAAAATAGCTCGACATCGATCAAAACATCCACGGGTATGAAACGAATTTTTTCTCAACTCGTCCCGATAAAGCTGAAGTTTCTTCAAAAAGCGTACCGTAAACAGAGCTTTTTAGACGTGCTTGATCTTGCGAATACCGATCCAACTTGAGACGTGGGCTTATCAGTTTGACATGCAAACAAGTCAACAATCATCGGAATGGAAAAAGGGAGCCGAAATGAAAAAACCACGCCAAAGTCGCTCAAAAATCAAGGTCACGCTCATTATTTTTCAAGATGATAATGCAACATCGCATCGAGCCATGATTATGACCTAATTCAATGCCAAAAACTCAATAAATACCATCGATCAACTATCGAGTTCATCAGATTTGGTTCCTTGCCTTGTTTCTCAAACCGAAATTTCTGCTCCGTGGAAAATCCGCTGAAGGAGCTGACGATTCTCTCAAAAAAATGCTTATGAAAAGTGTTTCGAGGACTGGAAAAATTCGTTGCAATAAGTGTCTTACATCTGTTGGGTATTACTTTGAAGGCGAAAAAATAAATATTGATGAATAACTAAATATTTCGCGTTTTATTTATTATTTCCGTGTACTTTTTTATCACAGTGTATATAGATTTTTGATTTAATTATTATTTGAAGCACTATAGCTGTCTCGTAGTTTAATTAATATAAAAAAGAGCATACTTCACTCTAACTGGCACTACAATGTATTGATTGCTCAGCCTTTGTTTAACTGTCAATTAGTCAATTTTTCGACTGAGTAGTTGGCATTATTGATATTTTTTTTTGTTCCTGCTAGCTGCCCAACTGCTTCAACGAACTGCAAGGATATGCGTGCCGCACGCGCTTAATAATAAAAACATATGCACATATATATGCATGTATATATAATAGATTTTTTCTAACGCACTTGTATTTTTTATTGGCAAATATGCATATTTAACTTTATATTTTAATATATTTTTTGTTGGCTGCAAGCATTTAGTTAATTTTTAGTGTTTTGTCAACACATCAAATATGCATTTTTATATAAATCGGCCTGTAATTACAACAAATATACAAATATACATATCTACTGCTTATATCGCTTTACAATGTGTGTTGAGTACTTTTCCTTCTCTGTTTTTTAAGGACCTGCTTGCCTGCCAACTCACTTTTTTCTCGCCCATGCGTGACCCTGATTTCTTTCATTTGCCATAAAGCGCGTTTTTGTTGCTGCTTTTTATTGTACTGTTCTCATATAATATTTATATTGAGTGCTTTTGCGCTTTGACTTTGATTTTTCTTCTACTTTTTACTTTGTTTTTGTATTTTTTTCTCCTTCTTTGTATTATTTCTCCTTCTTATGCACCAAATATTTACAGCGTGCGCAAAATTACCGAAATGTCAAATGGAATGCGAGTTTATTGCTGGCAGGTGACTGCAATAAAAACAACAATGCACGAATTAAATCGCACGAAATTTCCTAAGAAGCGCACACATATACAAATGCGCCTGCATACACGTAAGTATGTATGTAAGTGGTAAGGCTCAAGGAGCAAATGCGTGTCGCTGCAATGAATGGACGCCAAAGCAGACGCGCTACGAAGGACACACACACACAGACACGCATAAACATTGTAAAGCTTTGCACTTTATTTTCGTTAATTATTTTTCCAAGTTTTTTGTATTATATACTGTGTGTGTATCCTTGTTTATTTGATTATTATATTTGAAGCGCGCGCGTTAAATACCAAACCAACGGGACCAAGTCCTTGCGAAAACGTCCAATTGGGGCGAAGCTTAAAAAGAAACTGACTGATTTGGCGAGCTGCTGTTGCTCGTATTAAGCTATTTGCATTGAGATGCCATTATTCGCCGCTGCCGACAACGACAACGACGCAAACGAACACGATGCACGCCGAACAAATGAAAGTCGAACAAAACAGTTAATTTTCGCTGCAGCCAACATGTTGTAACATATGCTGACATGTCCAAATATGCTGGTACATATGTACATGCGTATATATGTACCTACGTATGTATGTGCTTGCAGTCGGTGTAATGCTTCCGTGACATTAGTTTACATTGCAGGCAAAAGTCAGCGCTGTTACTAACAGTTGCTGTAATTATACCGACACACATGCATGTGTGTGTTTGTGAGCTTTCTTCATTACTTTGCCAAAAAGCTCTGCGTTCTTTCACGCGTGCACATGCACACATATGTACTTTCGCACATACACAGACTCTCACGCATACCTCAGCCGTAGCATCCATTTACTTTCTCATTTCGGTTACTTTTAAACACAAAGCACAACCTTTATACGGATATGCCTCCTTTATATATATGGATGGGTTTGTATGCGTGTACCATTTTCCACTTGAGTGGAACGTAAATTCAACTAACCCACTAAAAGTAAAATAATAAAAGTTTAAGTGGCCACTTTTTGGCATTTCAAACAGTGAGCAGTCCACTGACCATTCGAAGTGCTGCAAAGTTTCGAAGGCTACTACCGGCGAACGGAGCTGCTTAATTAACATGCAGTTGGCTGCAGAAGAGCAAACATGTTATGGCAAATACATACTTAAATAACATAAATATAGAACATTAAATGTTTGATGGAATGGCTTAAATTTGAATGTGATTCCTTGGCAAAAAAGTAAGGTTCGTACATGGGCGTAATCAGATGCCACACCCGTTAAAGGAAAACTTATATATATTGCCATAAGTAAGCATCAAAGTAAAAATGGATGAAATCGGATAGTCTGAGTGTCAAAAATTGGTTGAATCAGATCAATACTTCTCTAACATGAGAGTTACCTTTATGAAAGTGAGGAAGTGTGTTTTACTCATAACAGTGTGTCGTTGTGCTTAAAGAGATAAAATGAAGAGAAAACTTGATCTAGGCCCCATATAATAAGCATACCACATCCGGGTAACTTTACTCAATATGGAAATGGTAAGTGAGGTACCCTAATGAATCTCTAGGAACATTTAATTACTACATATGTGTCTTATTGATAGCATGTAGTACTGGCAAAAATAGATCAAATCGGGTCGAGCACTATAATTGCTTGGACTCCGAACCTCTGTTTGACGGTTTGCACCCTAAGATATTTCCCTGGCTTGATTGTTGCCAGTTGCAAGAGTATAAAAATAAATTTATGGAGTCTGAATGGCGAAAACATTCAAACCAATTTCCGTTGATCTACCTTACCTTTATTTAAACATGACAAATATAGCTTTGGTATGATAAAAAGCACAACCTGGCGATTCATTGTCAGACCTTTAAATGTAACTATAAAGACATGTCAACATCACAAAATCTCGTATAAAATAACAATTCTTGCACGAGATTGATGCGAAACTGCATCAGAAATTAATAAAACGATTTCGTTTGACTATGAAAAACTACTAGACAAGTTACTTTCGCTTTGTTCGATTTTTCAATATTAAAAAAATTTAGCTCCATTTCCAAATATTTTCAAAAGTGACACTTTAAATTATTATCAAGCATTAGAATCCCAAAATTGATATTATTTTGAGGCTCAATACACATCAAATGAGTCAGAAAAGATATTATAACACCAGCGGATCTTCTATATCTCAAGATGCTGCCTTCGAAATGACTTATTTTCATGTACTACAATTTAAGGGCCGTAAACTGCATACCAGACAAGAAGTATACACCAATATCCCCGGTCAAGAGTAAATTTTTCTTATCACTCTAATATATATCTAATATTCTATTAATGCAGCCGAGTGCTAAATGATCAATGCAAACTCTATCACAACTATTTCTCAATGAAACTTTTCAAAATTGTATATATAGGTGAAATTATCTGCTCACCGAAGTGTTCTCTCAATATGTACATATATCCATTGATTGATGCGATGTGTGGGAAATGGCGCCATCTTGTTGAAATGAAATGTCGCTGAGATCACGGGCTTCAATTTCATAGACTAAATAGTCGGTTTTCATAGCGCGATAATGGTCGCCATTGATGGTTACGTTCTCACCGGGATAATTTTTGGGGAAATATGGACTAATGATTCCACCGGCCCGCAAAGCACACCAAGCCGTAGTTTCTTCTGGATGAAATGACAGCGCTTAAATCTCTTCAGGTTGGTATTCTTCCCAAATGTGGCAGTTTTGTTTGTTTACATACGCATTGAGCCACAAATGGCCCTAGTCGCTGAAAAAAATTTGACCCGAAAACGTCGGATCATTTTAGAGCTTTGCAAGAGCCCATAAAGCGAACCGATTTCGCTAGCGAAGGTCGAGCTACAGTCAATGAGCCAAGTCGTTCCATATGTCAGTCCGAGTAGCTACGAATGGCACCAAGTCGACTATGCAAGGTCTTCGTGTTGTCTCAGCTACTTTTCTGCAATGCGCGCTGGGCGTGGTCTATTCGATCGATAATTATCCAATAAAGAATGTTGGGTCTTAAGATGGGTGATGGTGTTGCGAATAGTACGCTCAATAGGTCGATTATGTTTTTTGTAATAAATTAAACGATTTTCAAATGTTGTTCAGGCGTAAGTCTTTCCAAGATGAAATGCTAAACAATATCTGTACCAAACAAAAATAACGACTCACGTGTGATCTGTCAAAAAACGCTATTGAAAAAGTTACCTCTACTATGTACTGTGAACCTTAGTGGTTCGACTGGTACCTATGACTGGCACCCTGTATTATCTATTATCTTTACAAATCTGTATTACGGTTTATGTTTAATTGTGTCGAAGTAAGTCAAAGACCTAAAACACCGTTTCTGCAAGACACTTCTTATGTCATATTAAATGACAACAAAACGTAGCGAATCTGCATTGATAAGCCAACCACGCCGGCTCTCTCCGCTTGCATACATGCATATACACAAATATGTAGAGAAGACACACATTTGAAGAGATAATCTAGTTGTTGCGTAGTAATCTAGTATATGGTAGTGATATTTGATCTCGAAGTAAAATCGATCGATTGCGAACTGGTGCTCAACACTGACGGCAAGCCACAGACTAAAGCGAGGAATCCGAAGAATTTCCATACAAAACTCAGCAGCTCATTCAGTTTTCTATCAGCGCTCGACGGTTTCGGTGTTGCGGTAATTACGCGGTGTGACTTTAAGTGGAGCATTACAGTTTGAGAAATTTACAGCGTGTTTTTCAGCAACTGTGTGTGTGTGTGTATGTGGATTGTAATTATTTTAGAAATCGTTAGGAAATCTTATTGAGCATGGCTTGTCCGTACGCTGGAAATGGGTGCGTAGGCGTGTTGTCTTATCACTACACGTTTTTGTTGTTATTGTTTCACGTGTAGATTATCTTTGCAAATGTCAAAAATACACGCGTTACTTTATTCTGATCTCTTATACACCGTTAGTTCATTACATGATGACACTGCTACGCCTTTGGGTACCGAGATAGGCATGATCTATGGCGAATATCTGATGCTGGACAAGGTTTTGAGTTCTCAACGTATGCTTTCGGTTGTGGATAACCGGCCCGTACATGACGAGCATCTCTTCATCGTTACCCATCAAGGTTAGTGCGTGCGTTGAACTCAAATATCACTTCTTATATAAATTTACACTGCAGCAAAAAAAATATGGTTTTCCAAAATTCGTTTGTACGATGAGTGATGTTTTCATTTATTTGCTAGGTTTCAGTGAACTCTTATCAGTCTATGAGTTCATACGTGGTATAATACGTATATTTTAATAGCTGTTGCTTAAAATAATATTGCTTTTAGTTCCATAACAAATATATATGAATTACGTATATACATAAAATCATATAAATATTTCTAGATAGTGAAACTCGCACGTTCACTAGCATATCAGAAAACTATAATTATCAAGGTCTCATGTGCGCAGTAGTTTTTTGATCCGTGAACTCACAATTAAATGTTTTGACTGCCGTAATAAGACGTATTAACCGATGCCAAAAAAATTGTGCTAAATTTAATTAAAAAAGAAAGGATCACTAAAGCTCTTTAGATAAAAATAAAGGATTCTTTGGCATTTTTTTTTAAAGAATATCTCTTTCGTTGAGTCCGATTTCCGATGACTCGCATGATGTTCGTACGCATAAACTAAAGACTTTACATATCCCCAGATGAAAGATTCTAACGTTGTGCGATTGATGGCCAATCGACCGCCCACAAGCGTGAAATTATCTCATCATCAAATAGTAGGTTGTCACGACACGATAACGTTCGCGCTTGACGGTTACATTCTCACTTCAACCATTTTTGAAGAAATATGGACCGATGATTCCACTAGCCTACAAACCACACCAAACTGTTGTTTTTTTCTGGATGAAGTGACAGCTCTTGGATCTCCTCAAGTTACTCTTCGTCCCAAATGAGGCAATTTTGCTTCATTACATACCCATTGAGCCAGAAATGGGATTCATCGCTAAACAAAATTTGTCTCGAAAACGTCGGATCTTCTTGGAACTTTTCAAGAGCCTACACCGTGAAACGATGTCGCTTGAAAACGTCGAGCACAAGCTATATTTTGTACGCTTCTCGACCTAAAATGCGCCAAGTCGTTCTATACGTCAATCCGAGTTACTACGAACGGCACCGAATCGGCTCTCCACGGTCTTCGTGTACACTCTCAGCTACGGCTGCTTTATTTTCTTCCCTGCGTGCTCTTTCTTGGTACGGTTGATTGATGTTCCACCTGAGAACGTACTCCTAAGGTGGACCATGTTTACAAAGTTGTAAAACAGTAACATTGAGTCAATACAAATAACTCTGATAAAACAGTTGCTTTGGATGATCGGCATCCAAGAACTGTCATTTATTTAAATCTTTAGAGGACTTTCTACTTTTTCTTGTGATTTTTCGCCGTGGTAGCTGACAAATAACATGTTCCTCAAGATTATAATTGGTGTCACTACACAATAGAGGTTTTGGCTTTACCTGATACCCATATTGGAACCTAGTTTCAAAGCAATATCAACCCATATATTTGATATCCATTTTTCATCTGCAAGCGCTGACAACCGTTAAGCATTCTTCTGCTTTGAAATACATTCTCATAGAACTGATAAAACATTCGGAGTCGTCTATAAATAAAATAGCTTCTTCAAACCGATTTCCTGGATATTCTCTCTAAAATCCCAAAATGTTGTCAAAGGACTTGCCTAAGCAGGTCATTCGATCTTCTCTCTCATAGTTGCGACAAAACCATATTCAACAATTAGGCTGAAATTACTGAACTCGGCAACTAATATTATGGTCGGAACCTATAGTTCATGGTCGGGTCACTATAAGGCATACCCTATAGGCCAACCATTGACATCGTAATTGATTATTTTTGTTTCCTTCTTTCGCAATACCGACTTTTTATACCTTTTGAATGAGACATATTGGAAAGGAAGTAGCTACAGATACCATTCCCCCAATCATAAATTCTTCAGGATTCGGCGATATTTTAACAATTCACTTCACCACCCAGATTGAAGAAACATTTGTTGACACAACGGCGGTATGAAGACTTGCGTTTCACCCACTTAATATCTCAGCTCTAACCCACTAGTTAACAGTCTAAAGCTGCTACTATCTCGCTCTCTCAGCTCAGAAGTTCGAACGTTTTCCTCGATCCACGGAAAAACAGTCGCCTCGTAGAAGAAATATTTAATTCCGAAACTTGTGGCTTAACCTACCGATGAGGAACTATCTTAAGGACCGTTTTAGTCATTGATCGATTACGACAAACACCTCCTCATCCGCTGTAGTTTTTCATAAGTTCCATTTACTTGTATAATGGATGACTTAGCTATAAAAGGCATTTAAGATGATCCGTTGTCTACTATTTCATTCTCCATAACTTGCTTCATTCTCTCTAAGTCTGCGTTAAAATTCTTGTTCAAACTTCTCGTCAAATAATATTTTTATACTTTCAGCATACGAACTATGGTTCAAGCAGATAATTTTCGAACTCGACTCCATACGTGAAATGTTGAACATAGAGGATCTTGAAGAATCTAAAACGTTGGAAATTCTAAAACGCCTCAATCGCATAGTGCTCATACTCAAGGTGATTAATATTACAATAATTGCCTGAACTGTCTTAATAATTACTAACAATTTGTAAACACAGCTGCTCGTCGATCAAGTGCCCATATTGGAGACAATGACACCGCTCGATTTTATGGATTTTCGCACGTATCTTGCGCCGGCTTCCGGTTTTCAGAGTTTACAATTTCGTCTTATTGAAAATAAGTTGGGGGTCAAATCCGATCAGCGTGTTAAATACAATCAAAAATACTCGGAGGCATTCGGCAATGAATCTTCTGCAATGGAAGCTATACAAAAATCAGAAAATGAACCCTCCATGTTGGATTTAATACAAAAATGGCTCGAACGTACACCAGGACTGGAGACAGACGGTTTCAATTTTTGGGCCAAATTTCAAGCGAGCGCTGAGAAATTCTTAGACCAACAAGTGCAAACAGCTATGGTGAGTTCGTCAAGCCTTAATATACATATATAGTACATACATACTTACCTACCTGCCTCGTACCATCGTTACAGCAAGAGCCCGTCGAAGCGGCACGCAACTATCATCTTATGGACATTGAGAAGCGACGCGAAGTCTATCGCAGCATTTTCGATCGTGACGTGCACGAGGCATTAGTGTCGCGTGGCGATCGTCGCTTCAGCTACAAAGCTCTGCAGGGTGCCATTATGATCACCTTCTACCGCGACGAGCCACGCTTCAGCCAGCCGCATCAGATGTTAACACTGTTGATGGACATTGATTCGCTAATTACGAAGTGGCGATGTAAGACAACTGAAATATGTATGCGAATACGAATTTTTATATGTGTGACTTGTATCGTTTACAGACAACCACGTGATTATGGTGCAACGCATGATTGGCTCACAGCAGCTGGGCACTGGCGGCTCTTCGGGTTACCAGTATTTGCGCTCCACGTTGAGGTAAATCAATTTGACTTTGTCTTCACTTTGTTGAGCAAATGGCATTTAATTAATGCTCGTTTGTTTTCGTTTTTTTTTCGCAGTGATCGTTATAAGGTGTTCTTGGATTTGTTCAATTTGTCGACGTTTCTGATTCCACGCGATGCCATTCCACCGCTTGATGTCTCAATGCGAAAGGAGTTAATTAATTGACATTCATTTAATTTCGTTTTTGCTGCTTATTAGGTTATAAATTTCACACATTTAGAAGAAAATATGAACAATATGTTATCATAATTCCTTTAGTTGTACTTATGAGGTTTTTATATCCCACTGGCGTATGCAGACCTGTCTTGGACAAGTTGGAAATTCATGCTCATATTTTTCACTGACTCAATCCTTCATTTAGATTAAAATTTATTGAAATATAATAATTTACAAATATATTTGTGTGTTTAGAGATATTTCCATGAATTGGCTACTCATTTTATAGCCTTTGAATAGATTATCGCACGGAAGTATATCCTTTTCCTTATCAAGGGTATATTAAAGGAGAAACGAATAATATCATTCCAACGGCATGTCAATAAAGTGTGTGGCAAAAAATAGCAGATTTTTATAATTTTAATATAATTAATTTAATATTGTTTTAATATTTTCGAAATATGTTTTTTCTTGGTTGGTATGACTGTCAGTGACATCTGCGCTAAATATCACATTAAAATACTCGTAATCGTGTTTGTGTTTAACATGTAAAATACAGAAAGTGAATTCGGAGACTTTTATAATGAGCGAAATTATTCAACAAAGAAGTTCCATTAAATTTTGTGAATGGAATCAAATTTCTGGTGTTGAAACGAGCAGATTGTTGAATAATTGTTTATCGCGAGGAAATGCTTTTGAATGCTACAAATAATTCAAAGAAGATCGAGAACGTGTTGACGACGAACCACGTCCAGAACGGCCATCGGCTGATAATTAAGACGTCAATAAAATAAAGGAGTTGGTGCTTGAGAATCGACGATTCACAGTCAAAGATCTTACTAAATTTTTTTCGAAAAACAGCGTCGCATTACTGTCTGTGAAACAATGCTTTTAGACTACTAAGATGTCATCAAACCTATTATTGGCGATGAGTCTTGGATCTATGCTTACAATTCAGAAACCGACGATCAATCAGCCGAATGTTGATGTAACTGTGAGCCGAAGCCGAAGTCGAAAAGCCAGGTCAATGCAGATCTTCTTCGATTATCGAGGTGTGACCAAACTGTCAACAAGGAATACTATTAGATTTTTCTTAAGTTTTTCGACAAATCGTGTCACAACCACCGTATTCGCCTGATTTAGCTACGTGTGACTTCTGGCCATTCAACAAACTGAAACCATCGCTCCAAGGAAACCGTTTAATCAAAAATTGACTTCCCAACTGTTTCGAGGATCATAAAAAACATTGGCATTAGTTTATTGGTTCCAAGGAGGCTTACTTTGACGGGAACAACATGGATTTTGAAGAACAAATTTTTAAATTATCAACGAAGTCTTACTATTTTTTGCTCATAGTAGTACAAGGAAGATGATGAAGAAGGAACTTAAGCGAGTAGATAAAGTTTCTGGTCCACGATTTCATATTGGCAGATCATAGATTGCAAGAGTAAATGCGCAACTTAGTCTAGAAAGTAAATTTTCATAAATCGAGAAAAATATTGCACTGTTCATGAGACCACTTCACATCAGCCTTTGTCACTATTTAAATTACGGTCTGACCGGTATTATTTTTTGAATATATATTGACCGACAATTGCACCGGCACCAAACACCCACCGTTGTTTTTTCTGGATGAAATGGCAGCACTTGAATCTCTTCAGGTTGCTGTGCATCCCGAATGGAGGACTTTTGTTTCTTTACATACCCATTGGATCAGAAATTGTCCACATCGCTGAACAAAATTTGGCTCGAAAACATCGGATCTTCTTTAAATTTTTCAAGAACCCGTAGAGCGAACCAATGTCCCCAGGGAGGTCGAACGTATTCAGTTCTGGCACCAGCTGTATTTTGTACGCTTTCAATTTTGGATCTCAACGTAAAATGCGCCAAGTCGTTTCATACGTCAGCCCGAGTTGCTGCGAACGACGCCGAATTGACTATCTATGGTCTCCGTGTACATTCGCAGCCACGGTTGCTATATTTTCATCACTCCGTACATGATGTGGTCTATTCTGTCAAATATGATCAAATAATGAATGCTGGATCTCAAGATGGTTGATGGGGTTACGAATAGTACGCTCAGTAAACCCATTATGTTGACCATAAAATGAGCGAAGCGCACAAAACGCATTCTTTACAGAACGTGAATTTTCGTAACAAAGTTGAACGATTCGTCAACGTTGTTCAGGCGTAGGTCTTTCCATGATGAAATGCCAAATAATGTTGAACAAAAATAACTTGATAGCTTGACACGACTCACGCGTGATCTGTTAAAAAAAGGGTATTGAACAAAGTACCTCCATTTGGATCACCCGTTATCAGACATGGAGTGCTCAAAGCAGAGGTAGCTCATTAGTAACAACAATGGAAAATGCAAATGTCGCCGAGAACGTAAGTGCTTTCTGTCTTAGAAATCCTCAGCACCTGTGATAATGATGTAAGTAAAGTATATCTACTTGAAATTCCACTCTGGATGCCCGTTTTAATTCAAAGTGAAGCACACTTCTTCTTCTTAATTGGCGTAGACACCGCTTACGCGATTATAGCCGAGTTAACAACAGCGCGCCAGTCGTTTCTTCTTTTCGCTACGTGGCGTCAATTGGACATTCCAAGCGTAGCCAGGTCCTTCTCCACTTGGTCCTTCCAACGGAGTGGAGGTCTTCCTCTTCCTCTGCTTCCCCCGGCGGGTACTGCGTCGAATACTTTCAGAGCTGGAGTGTTTTTGTCCATTCGGACAACATGACCTAGCCAGCGTAGCCGCTGTCTTTTAATTCGCTGAACTATGTTAATGTCGTCGTATATCTCGTACAGCTCATCGTTCCATCGAATGCGATATTCGCCGTGGTCAACGCGCAAAGGACCATAAATCTTTCGCAGAACTTTTCTCTCGAAAACTCGCAACGCCGACTCATCTGTTGTTGTCATCGTCCAAGCCTCTGCACCATATAGGAGGACGGGAATTATGAGTGACTTATAGAGTTTGGTTTTTTGTTTGTCGAGATCGGACTTTGCTTCTCAATTGCCTACTCAGTCCGAAGTAACACCTGTTGGCAAGAGTTATCCTGCGTTGGATTTCCAGGCTGACATTATTGGTGGTGTTTACGCTGGTTCCAAGATAGACGAAATTATCTACGACTTCAAAGTTATGACTGTCAACAGTGACGTGAGTGCCAAGTCGCGAGTGCGACGACTGTTTGTTTGATGACAGGAGATATTTCGTTTTGCCCTCGGTCACTGCCAGACCCATTTGTGTTTCTTCCTTGTCCAGTCTGGAGAAAGCAGAACTAACGGCGCGGGTGTTGAGGCCAATGATATCAATATCATCGGCATACGCCAGCAAATGAAGCACACAATTTTCGTAAATTTTTACGAGTTATTTACTCAGTCGTATTATATATTTATTTATATATATTTATATTTATATATATATATATATATGTATATGTATGTATATCAATATGCATATACATGTCTATTAATAATATACAATTTTAATTCAAATCTCAATATCATAATTTAATATATTAATTTCGGTTTTTGGTATCCACTCACATATTTATTTATATATATATGTATATGCATTGTATGTGTGTGTGTTTTATATATATTTATTAATTGCTACAACATTTTTACTTGCTATGCTCGTATCAATTCGAAAATCCAAACAAAACGCCCGCTAGGCAACACAACCGCAACGTGTTGGGACAATTTGTCGTCGAAGGATGTACATGCATATGTATTGGTAAAGTGTGAGTTTCAGCATCAAATTGCTATAAATATATATATGTATATATATATTAGTACAAACATACATACATGCACTTGAAGGTGTGCGGTAATTAAATTGCACCATTCCTTTATATAACTTACTGAAGCTAATACAGAAAAATACAGGTCTACATTTTCTTTTAACGCTAAGATTTTGTTTAATTTTAGTTTTATTTTTAATTTTCATGTTTTTTGTTTTTGTTTGTTTTTTTGGTGCCTTTGTTTTTTGATTGCTATAAAAAGTGGTTTTCAAACTGTTGTTTTTTTAATGTTTTTGTGTTTTGTTGTTGCGTGTAATTGTGTTTCACACGTTTTTTATTGTTGTTTTTACGGTATATTCTTTTAGTGAAGTATAAAKTTTTGCTTTTGCATTTTAAAATACAGACATATTTTATATATGTGTGTGTGTGTTTTCATTTGCTTCTTATTTTATTTGCTTTTACTTCCGTTCTATTGATTTTCGACAATTATTGTGACACATATTAAAGTCCTCTTGATTTTTGGTGGAACTTTTCTCATTTTCATGTAAGATTTTTGTGTGTGTGTGTGTGTTGCAACTACTAACAGCGCTCACACAGAATTCGTATGTGCTTGAAATACGCACCATATATAACTATACATAAGTATATATTAAATGTGTATGTATATGCAACAGTTGTTTTTTTTTTTTTTTTTTTTTTTTTTTTTTTTTTTTTTTTTTTTTTTTTTTTTTTTTTTTTTTTTTTTTGTGTTAAACACTCAAATGCTGATGCACCTCTTTTCAACATATTTTCCTTATGTGGTACAATGTATATGTTGCTTTTCTGAAATAAACACATTTTACACATTTCTTTAAAACTATTTTCTCACTGCTTTCTGTAGGTTTTCATCGTGAACTTGTCATGTCTTTTAGCGCTTATTAGAATTCTTGGTCTCACTAAAATGTTTCATAAATATCAATGTAGTGTTTTACAAGTTCTCATATACTCACATACATTCATACACGTTTGTCATACATATGTACAGTGACGAACTAAACTATGCATATACTGGTATTTTCTGTACTTATACATTTTCTATGTAGAATTTACACAGTGGACATTTTTTTTAACCTTTCTTCCCACCATGGTGAACTAGGCAGCTCTAATCTATACCGTTATTTTCCGCTTTCTCTTATTTTCACTGCTTACTGAGTCGTGATATTTGTAAATAACGTCATGAAAAAATTGTTTCCTTTCAGCATAAAAAAATGTCAGTAACAAAATAAAAGTCATAAAAACTTTAAATATTGGTTTTTGGACTGTAAGCACCTTTGCAAAAAATTCAAAAACAGCATTTTTGTCGAAAAACAGCGTAAAAGGAAACCTTATCAGCTCTAGGCTGTGGATATAAAAGTGCTAAAAATGTATTCCAATTCATTAAACACGTACTGTCGGACCTACATAATAATCTAACAGTTTCTAAGAGTTTTTCATATGGTATGACCCCACCAAAACACCTTTTTTCGGACTTACTTCGATGACAATTTGCCAAAAAAGCAATTATGGCAATTAGCTTATCGCTATAACTAAAAAAAAAAGAAAAACACTTTAAATACTCATTAAGTGTGTATAAACTCTACCAAAATTCCACTTTCCAAAAAAATTCAATTTCGCCGTTTAAGCGATTTGATAAAATATGCCAAAAGCCCGTTTTTCCTACCTTAATAAAAATAGTATTAAACAACATAGGTTTTTCAATGAAACAGCTTACATCATAAAGTTTGCTAGATATCGCAAAATCATCTTTGGAAGAAAATATGGTTCTCCGAAAACGCTGAAAGGCTGTCGTGCCTGCTTACCGTATTCTCGAAATATGACATCCAGAAACTTTTGCCTGTTCTTAGAGCTAAAGAAAACAATGGAGCGATTATCGGCAAACCTGTTGACTATGCCTTCAAAAATTCGTAACTAAAAGTGTAAATGAATAATTTAAATATATACTTTTTGAGTCACAACTTTCTAAGGTTTAGTCGAAACAGCATTTTCCGAATTTGATGCTCGGAGACAGCTGCTCGGATCAATATCAAATTTATCAAAGCGGGCTGTTACTTTTGTTTTGGGGAAACAAAAGTTTAATGAACAGAGAGTAGTATCGGTCGTTCATTCGAATCCTTACTTTGGAAGGCAAACCACATAGTAAAATTAAAGAGCGCTTGGATGCTACATATGTATATAGGGTGACCCTTTTTTTGATTCAATCAAATACAATTTTTTCTGCATGTTATGTATAGCATATACACGTAGTTCTCCAAACAATGACCTACGAGTTTTGACCAATATTTTGCAAAATTTTACATTTTCCAAACGCCGTCATTCTGTTATATACATATGTATGTACATGTGCTTGAGAGATCGTTGAAGACGTGCCTCGTTCTGGACGACCGTCGATCTCTTCAACTGATCAAAATATTAAAAAAGTTAAAGATATGATGATTGAAAATCGTCAGGCTAGCCAAAGAGAGATTGCAAAAAAGCTCGACAACTCTCGCGAGTCCCTTCGGATAATTTTGGTGGGTATTTTGAGTATGAAACGCGTTCTTGGTGGACTCGTCCCGATAAAAAAGATTTTTTTTTTCAAAAAAGAGTAAGATTGTAATCGAATTAAAACCAAAAAACGCAATGAACACCATCGATCAACCACCAAATTCACCAGATTTGGCTCCGTGTGATTTTTCCTTGTTCCTCAAACTGAAATTGCTGCTCCTTAGAACCCGCTTTCAGTCGAACGAAGCTATAAAACAAAATTCGCCATCCCATAAGTGACTTATGAAAAGTGTTTTGCGGACTGGAAAAATTCTTAGCATAAGTGTATTACTTTTGGTGGGGATTACTTTGAAGGCGACAAAACAAATTGACGAATTTTGATTTTTATTTACAATTTCTGGGTACTTTTTTGTCGCAATGATTACCAAAAACTTTTTAAAAACAATAGTTGCAGTAGTTTTTGTATTTTCAATTCTCAAAATTGCTTTCTTTAAGATGTCACGCTAGCTGTGCCCCTAAAGCGTTTATCGATTTACCTCAATGCTATAACAAAAACAAATTTTTTTGTCTGACTGTTGTATTGAACCCTTCTCGAATACAATGTGCATCGATATCGGTTATCAAAGTACCGAAAATAGCAGAAATATTTATATTATGCATATTTTTGCTCGTCACTTTATATACTATACACCTGCATCTATGTATATATGCATATATTTAAATGATTTTTATATTTTTCATATATATTTTTATATATATTTTCGCAAAATCGTTATATTTGGTTTATGCAATTTTCAACATTTCTTTTAAACATAAAACTAAACAACTACAAAATATACAAATTTAAAGTACACATAAAATTTTAACCATACAACTACATATTTATACATATACTATATACTATATTGTTTACTTTCCTGTAACTACGGAGTGTGTGTGTGAGTATTTTTCACTTAAATCCCTATTTTTATACTTCTATGGAATTCTATTCCCGCTTGCGTTTCTGTTGCATGCCATTTCTATATAGTATATATGTATGTATGTATGTACACATGGATGTTTGCGTCGTGTCGCCTAAACTACTTTGCATTATTCCTACGAATTTAAAACTCCCATTGCAAGTTAAACGCTAACTGGTTTTTTTATATAAATCTCTAACTAAACATTTTCCATAATAATATATAGTATAATGATTTTAAGGTTAAAAGTGTCCATCTAATTTTAAATACTAACTGTCGCACATTCTGAAATTAGTACATAAGCACTATATATTTCTTATAAGTTGTTGTTGTTGTTACGTCACTTTGGCACTGTCACAGAAAATTGTCGCAACTATGAGTATATAATCAAATTTTATATATGCATGTGTGCACCTACATTCATATGCATAATCTTAATGCTAAGCTTGCTAATTACACAGTTGAAGTAATTATAAGTATAATTAAACAGTTATTCTTGTACATACAGAAATGAGTTATATATGTAGCGAGCATGCAAATTAAAGATTAAAATTTTTTTCGCAATTTTTCTCATACAATTAAAAATTTGAATAATAATTTAATTAT
>NW_017537556.1:296283-313578 GCF_001853355.1 Bactrocera latifrons | reverse complement strand
AATTAATATTAATTTTTTTGCAATTTAATTTAAATTTTCCGAAAATTCGCATTTATTTAAGTATATTGGGCATATAAATTTTGCTAAGCACAATTTTTTTGATTTTTCGTTTAATAACGTTCCACCAATTATTTGGTTGCAATTTCAAAATTTTACTTTAATGAGTATATTTAAGTAATTATTTTTTGCTAATTTTCGCATTAACGAATACATTTAAGTTATATAATTGCTGAATTATGCAACCACAGCGCAGCACATACAACAATTAAAAGTAATTAATTAAATTATTTCTAAATTAATTTTTTCTAAATTAAATTAAGCTTAATTAATTATTATATGCAATAATACTAGTACTCAACAAATTGGATTAAATACTTTTGAGCAATAAAAACTGCTAGCCTTATTTTTCCCATTCATTACACTAATTATATGTAGAGCTGTAGCACCCGCCGTGGACTGTATGTATGTATATATGTGTGTGTATGTAAATTAAATAAAACTTGACCTTAGACCAATAATAATACTTTCTTGAGACATATTTAGAAACATTTGTAGCGAATTGCTTGCTTTCAAAAGATAACAGTGTTCGGTAAACAACGGGCAAGGGATGAAAACAAGTTAATTATTTTCTAAATTTTTTTTTTGGATTGCTAATTTAAAAGTCACTCATATCTTTAAATTAAATATTAACCCATATTTTTGAAGGTGAAAGCGAATTATGCTGCTTGAAAATTAATCTAAAACTCGATTATTTTTTTATATAGAAACGGAAAAGGTTGCCAACTGTTTGAAAACTTTTAAATTAAAAAATATGAATAATATTAAAAAAATACCATAAACTGAAATGTTTTAAAATAGATTTCTGTGGAAAAAATGGAAGAGTTGCCATCTGATAAAATTTAGATATCAATTAAATTGACATGTTAAACGAAATGCTAATTTATAAAAGATACAAGAAAGCTATTATTTGAGAATATTTTTAGGGTTGTCATCTATTTGAAAATTTTAAATGAAAATATATAAATAAAATTAAAAAATACCACACACTGTTTTAAAATATGTTTCTGTGGAAAATAAATAGGAAGAGTTGCCACCTAGTAAAATTTTTATTGCAATTAAAATGACACAAGAAAAAATATGAATAAAATTAATAAATATCGCAAACTGAAAAATTTAAAATAGTTTTCTGTAAAAAAAAAAATTGGAAGAGTTACTAGCTGATAAAACTTTGATAGTCATTAAATTGTCACGTTAAGTGAGATACTACTTCATAGGAGGCAAAGAAGAGGCACAAGAAAGCTATTATTTAAAAATATTTTGCGAAGGTTTGCCAACTGCTTAAAAATTTTAAGTTCAAATATTGTGGTTGAAATTAAAAACTACCACAAACTGAAATATTTTAAGTAAGGTTTCTGTGGAAAAAAAGTTTGAAAGAGTTGCCACATAATAAAATTTTGATATTAATTAAATTGGAACGATAATGAAATAATACACAGAAAAGCACAGGAAGGTTACTATTTGAAAATATTTTTGCCAACGGGTTGCCACCTGTTTGAAATTTTTAAGTTTAAAAATTTTAATAAAATTAATGTGAATAAAAAAATCTTAAGCTCGGTGTATGTGGAAAAAATTTTGAAAGAGTTGCCACATGATAAAATTTTGACATTTTTGCAAGGGTTTGCCACCTGATAAATTTTGATAATAAAAAAGTTGCCACAATAAATGAAATTGGTATGTCATTTTAAAATTTCATTTTCATTAAATTTCAATCAGAGATACATAAAAGTATATTGTATGTAACTGAGAAGTTTTGCCACCTAACCTTACAATTCCAAATTTATTTTTAATACAATAATTTAATAAAAAAAATTTAAAATTTTATAATTAAAAATGCTACAATACAATGCTTATAATTAGAAATATTTTGGGGAAGCGCTGCCGCCTCTAACAAATTTTTATGATAATATAGAAAACTAAAGTAATTGAAAGTATAGGAACTAATGAAACACGGGCATCAAGCAAAACACTTTTGTGAAAAGAATTTGTCGAATATATAGTATTATTAAAAAAGTTACCACTTTTTCGAAAATCAAGTTGATCAAATAATTCACTTATTAAAATATTTCATTAAGAGATTTTTTCGGTCGGTTCGAGTTGAAAAATCACCAAACTCAGAAATTATCTTTCTATAGACCATTGAAAAATCTCCAAATTAAGAAATGAATTTTGTATACACTATATACATATGTATATTATCAGGAATGCTTGATTTCAGCCATTAATTCCTAAAAAGATATACCAAAGTGGTTAAAATGAAAAAAGAAAATATAACCCATATATTATATTACGTTTTGGAACCTTTGGAATTATTACATGTACGATATGTACACCTGAAGTGCAAAATATAAATGTATATATAATTGTGGGAAGCTCAGTTTGCCATTTTGTAAAGCAGAACATTTCCAAAGCAAGTAAGTAATGTAAAATTATAAGTCAACAACTAGAATTAAACTACCATAATAATACCAGTACGGTGTGATGCTAAGGAAATGTACTTACAAAAATATGTGTTATTAATAGCTATATGTATGTACATATGTATGTGTGCACTCTTAATCGCAGGCAAGGAGTTTAAACTAATCAAGTACCAAGTAAGAAGACTTGAACTGCTTTCTGGTACGTTCCTGCATTGTTTCTCCTTATCATAATAATAATAATTACAAGTATTTTAATATTTACAACGTTAAATATAATTACATGATAGAGAGTTTGTTTTAAAAACCAAAAACTTGCCATTTAACGACAACATTTTGAATTAAAAAAAACTAAGGCTTACAATTTTTAACTTAAACTGAAAAAATAAATATTTGTAACAAATACTTAAATACATTGCATATTTATGTAATGACTAACTGCATGCCTTAAAGCACATATTACACACATACATTATTATATTTATATGTTCTACTATATATATATATACTTATAACACTATATAATTTATATAATTATGTCATTCATGTGCTTCCTTATTTATACAATTTCTTTTTTTTTTTTATAATATTTATAATTTTTGTTTCTATTATTATTTTTGTGTTTTTTGGTTTCATAAATGTTGTWTCTGCTTAAACTTTGTCATTTAAATTTTGGTATAAAAACATGTTGTTTTTGTATGTCATTATTGTTTGAAATTGCACTTTTGCTATTGTTGCCTCTTTTTAATGAGTATTTTATTTATGTGCGTTTTGTTTTTGGATCAACCAATTATTCAATGTTTCAGTTTCGTTTTTCGAATTCCAGCCAATTCTTCGTATATTTTACAAATATATATTACTGTGCAACAACAAAAAATAATGTTACGGTAATAATATTTTCTTCTTTAATATTGACAAAAATGTATAAATTTTGCTGGGAAGCAATTCTAAAAAGCCAATTTTTTATGAACAATTTGAGTAGGTTTGAGCGCTGGCGGCTACAAAGTAAGGAAATATGTTTTCTCTTGAGAGAAATTTAAGTCTTGATTTTTGAATTCACGATGTGACGTGTCGCAAAGTATGCCAGCCACCTTGTCGTTGTCAGTTAATCAACTCAGGGTTGAAAGTCGACGCTGTTGGCCTATTTTTTTGTGAAAAAACTAAAAACTTTTAGACCCCTAAGGCGAAAAGCAAGCAAAGCAGGCAGTAGCTAAAGCGCGATCCACAAAATTACCACGGGTCAAAAGGAAGCGCTCTTTGGAAGCGAACCTTTACATGAAATCGTGATTCGGAAACAAAATTCTCTCGACGAACTCGCGTTATAATGTTGGAAAAGTGATCCGGAAATAGAATTCTCTCAACGAAATCGCTTTGTAAAGTTGGAAAAGTGCCGGGCTAACAGCAAACACTCTTCGGAAGCGAACCTCTGTAATGTACATGAAGTCGTGTTTCGAAAACAAAATTCTCTCGACAAACTCGCTTGATAATGTTGGAAAAGTGCATAGTTATCAAAAAGCGTTCTTTGGAAGCGAACCTCTGTAAACATTTACATGAAATTGTGATCCGAAAATAAAATTTTCTCGATGAAATCGCTTTATAACGCTTTTTGGAAGCGAAAACTCTGTAAAACTTTATAAGAAATCGTGATCCGGAAACAAAATTGTCTCGTAGAAATCGCTTTATAATGTTGGAAAAGTTACTAACTTTTTCGCACCTAAAGAATTTATGGATCTTTGTTTTGGTGGGAGAGCCCACAGAGCCTTTTTTTTTTTTTTGTGAGCGTGGTAAGGCTTTTGTACATATATGCAACTCCGACTACCAATCCGATTTGCACATTATGTTCACTGATTGTAAACTTGTTTTGACCCATAATCGAATTTTCGAAACAAGAACATGATTTTGACCGGTCAGTTTGGATGGCAACTGAAGAGATACAGCTCTTTTAAACCAAGAAAAACGGTTTGGTGTGATTTGTAGTTTGTAATTTCACGTTTTGGGCCGGTCGTTTGGCCACAAAGATTGTGCGATATCACACCGTTAGACTTTTTCTTGTGGCGATAGGTACAGTCTAAAGTCTATGCGGTCAATCCCGCTTCGATTCAGGCCTTGGAGCAAAACATCTATCGTGTCATTCGCAACAGTCGAAATGCTCGAACCGGTCATCGAAACTTGGACTCAAAGGTAGTCCATCTATCTGAGACGTAGACGCGGCCAACATTTTAAAGAGATAATCTTCAAAAAATAAATGCCATGGAACGTTCTTTCGAATGATAATAAATATTCCCCATTACATTTGAAGTTTATGTATTTTTTTTTTTCTTAAAAAAAGTAGGGAACCTTGAAATGCAGTTTGCGACTTTTCCTTCGGGGTCTCACCAACTTAATATACTCTATTCCGGCTACACAAATCTTTACTAACTCTGCTCGACTGTTGCATAAGCTCAGTATAGAAGAAAAAATTAGTAACTACGGAAAATTAAAAATGTTGTTGCACAGTGTTCTTTTACAGTTTTAGCACTTTAAAAACATGCTGCTATTGACTACTTCTAAAAATTGCTAACATCAATTTGCAATTAAATGGAAGCTTTCATTTCTAATGGAGTATGACACGTTTAACCGCTGGGCAGTACCGCAGTTACATTGATTATACATACATACATATGTATATTTAAAATTTAAAGTAAGTACATATATSCAGACATATATACCAGTACATAAATATATTATGTAATACGTTCCTAACTGTTCAATGTTCACTTCACTATGGCTAATAACACTAAATCATTTCTAATTAAATTCCCTCGTTGCTGTTGTTGTTGTTTACATGCATGCTTTCATGCTAAGATACATAACCTCAAAGCGCTGCATTTTGTATGCACTTACAAGCCCACACACTAAAAAGCATATTACATGTACATACATATATGAATGTGTGTGTGCTTGCGTGTGCGCCACCAATTACCCGTACTTTTACCGTTATTATAATTACCCAACTCCCGCCATTGCAGTGTTTACCGTGTGCTCAGCTGTACCGACGACATTTCGACGCGTTGGCACTGACGACGCTCCACAATGACCGCCGCCGTTGGCGCCGACTAATCGGCCGCGGGTCATACATTCATTGCATAATAGACGGAACCTTGAGCGGCGGCTGCGGCTGCGGCAGTTTGCTGTTGCTGTTGCTGTACCGCATTCGGTGGTGCTGGTTGCTGTTGTTGTTGTTGCTGCTGCTGGTGCAACTGCTGTTGTAATTGTTGTTGCTGTTGCAGTTGTTGTTGCTGTTGCAGTTGTTGTTGCATTTGTTGTTGCACACTTGTTGCCTGACTAGCGGTTGGCGAGACCATGCTGTGACAATCGGTATGCGACACCGCTGCCGCGCCCTCCGGCACGCCGCGCTCACTGAAACCAGGTATGTTGCCCTCCTGCGCGAACTGATAGCGCTGCGCCATGATGCGCGGATGCGGTGGATGCGGATGTTGATGCGGTTGGTGGGCGGCGGCTGCTGCTGCTGCTGCGGCTGTGGCAGCCTCAACGCCTACCGCTTGCTGCGCGTGTTGCGCATAGTGTGCGGTATGACCGCGTCCGGCCATCACGTGCAGTTGCATGCCGGGCAGCGCATAGCCGATGGGTACGCGTATGGTCTGCTGGGTCACCTGCAAATGGCAAATGGCAAATGGATTTAGCGTGTGACATAATAATAGTGTGTAAACAGTTCGTCATTGGACGATGGTTGGGTGCACACCTGTTGGTATTCCAGTATGTTTTGGCGTTGTATGTGCGCCATCTTCGGATCCATATTGCTGGCGGCAAATTGTGAGTACGTCTGTGCGTTGTACGGTATCAACACCATTGTTTGATGGTAATTACGCAGCGGTGGCGGTGACTCTGGCCGTCGTGTCGGACTGCGTGCATAGTGGCCGTAGTGCTGTTGTTCGATGGCGGTGACACTTTGGCAGTTTTGCGCCGCATACATCATGGCCGCTTCGTCCTGACCTTGTTGCATAATCGTTTGGCGGAACATGGCGCCGCCTGGTAGTGTCTGGTAGTAGGCCTGTTGCATGCCGGCGCCTTCGATGGGCAAACGTTGCTGCTCGCCAGCACCGCCTTCTGTGTAGAAGCTCCAGGTGCGTTGTTCGGTTTGTTGTTGGGCGATTGTATTGGCCTGCATTTGAACGGCTTGTGTTTGCTGCTGTTGCTGTTGATGTTGTTGTTGTTGTTGTTGTGTCTGCTGCTGTTGTTGCTGGCCCACCATCACCTGAGAAGGCGGTTGTGGCTGCTGTGCTTGCTGTTGCTGAGGATTTTGCTGTTGTTGTTGCTGCTGCTGCTGCTGCACAACATTTGCAGGATGTGGCACATTTTGTGGAGATGGATTTTGTGAGATCTGCTTAGTCATGGAACTGGTTGAGGCCTGCTTTGGCAGCGTATAGCTCTTAATTGCCTGGTTGATGGGCTGCGGAGGAGGGAAGAGGGTATTATATATTTTACAATTTTCACAAAAATTAATTAAAATGATGAATCAGTCGTATTTAGTTGTTTTAGACAAGGCTTCTACTTTAAACTTTTGTTGGACTCTTTAGTCTGAATGAAATCTTGACAAAAGATAAGGTTATGTTGAAAATATTTTTTCAAGGTTTTGCTAATAGACATTTGAGGCGATCCTTCGAAATTATTCGACAGAATGCTAAAAGACAACAGCGGAAACGGTACCATGGAATACCAAAAAGACGCCTAGACGGAAAGTAATAGGACTGAGTTGAATTAAAAAAATTTATTGAACCAATCGTTACAATTCTTTAAAAACTTTCAAAATAAGCTCATTCTGCGTCGATGAAGCGCTGCCAACACGATTTCCAAGCATTGAAGGCGTCACGGAAGACATTTTCCGGAATAGTGTTGAGAGCTGAGGGGCATGTTGCTTGGATCCCAAACAAATTTATGGTGACGATCCTTTGATGTCAAAAAAGACAATGAGCATAGCTTTCACTTTAGATTTACTCATTCTTAATTTTTTTGTTCGAGGAGACGCTGGCGTGTGCCACTCGCAAGTTTGCATCTTTGTCTCGGGATCATATCCAAATCATTGATCATATCAAAGATCCATGACTCGTCACCTGTGATTACGTTATTCAAAAATTGGCGGTCATTTTCACACATGTTCAAATTTTCTTAGCACACTGACTCGCCGTCAGTGAGTACTTCTGGGACCATCTTTGCGCTTGCACCAATCATAGAAACACGTCGCGCGAAAATGTTTGTCCTGACTCTCTATGTACTCGGAGACAATTGACCAGACGCTCGTTAGCTAGGAACACCCTCTACCGAATCAAGTCGGTGTACGCACGCTCTGAATTACAGTCGCGGCGAAAGAAAATCAGTCTTTTTACTTTCCGGACAAAACCCGGTGGTATACAAAAAGTATGGATAATCATAGATCCGGACATGAAGTTAAACCGTAATTCATTTTGAAAAGAAATTTCTCTGGTTTGCACCAAAATTTATCGAACAACTTCTAACCCTTCCTTGACAAAATTTACAATCTTTAAAATAATATTCGACTAGTTATACCCATAAAACCAATTCACCCCTTCCTTACCTGCCCCACTGCGACGCTGGGCATCTGCTGATTCAATTGCTCCTGCATCTGCTGTAAAATCTCATTGGTGGAGCTGAATTTCGGTTTGATGCCACGCACCGATGGGCGCTTATTAAAGCCATAATCATTTTGCTCATCATCATCGGAGCTATTGTTGGAGTTCTCGTTGGTGTAGCGCTTTTTAATTTTTTCCGTGCGATTGGCTTCCTGCTGTGCAAATGCGGCCAATTCATCTTGTTGCTCTTGTCCTGGTGTGCCGGCAATGACGTCGGGTGCCACCTTGCGTACTTCATCAGGAGCACCACCAACACCACCGGCCGGTGTCACGCCGACGTGTTCACATAAATTGGCGCCAGCCAAATTGAATTCGGCAAATTGTGCATTGTTGGCCGCATGGCCGCTATGATGGGCAGCCGCCAGGGTATAATAGGATGATAGGTCGTCTTTGTTGCCAGCCACACAGGCGGTCAGCGGTGCCAGGGTGGAGAGGAATTGGCGTTTCGGCTCCACTTGACGTGGTGGTGTGCGATGGATTTGGGTGTGGACAACGGGCACTTGTATGCCCATACCAAGATCGGGTGCAGCCGGACAACGGCATTCCTGTAATGAGAGAGGATTGTGAGCAAAGTCATTTTTGTCGGGGGTATGTTAAAAAGGAAGTTTCATATACCTGAGGTATTATGACTATTGGATTCTCTTCCATTTCGAGTATCTTGTCTTGTTTCTTGTCGCGGTTGAAAATGTCGGAAATCTTTTTGTATGCCGATGAACCGCTTGACGAGCTCGACACGGACGAACTGGGTGAAAAACTCTTATCGCTATTGCCATTAGCAAATTTCTGTGGATTCTCTTCTCCCATGGGACTGCCACGGTGTGTCAATTCACAATTGGCTTCCGCAGCCAGCTTTGAGCTCTCTTCATCACCATTCTCAGCAGCGCTATCCTCATTCGTTTCGTCAATGTCACAAGTTAGCTGTTTGATGCGCTCTTCAAGTGAAATATCAGATTTTACAGCTTTTTTTCTAAAAATAAGTGCAAGAAAACAAAGTTTACTTCATTAAGTAAACGAGAAAGGTAGGAAGGAGAGACCACTTACTTGATCAACGATCGTCGCAATATATTACGCTCAATGCTACGTTTTATGGTGTCCGTATCACCGCAGCCGGGTAGATTTGGCACCAAACAACCAGCACGTTTAGACTCGTCGAACGCGCGTAATGCTTCCGAAGTCAGCACCGGTGTTTGGTGAGCGACGCTTGGGAACAACTGGCGTACGGCGGAATTGGGACGTAATGCGTTGTTGAATAATGTGGAATGTTTCTTGATCGGTATGAGTTCGTTTATCTGATTCTCCCCTTCAGCGGCGTCGCCAGTTGTCTGACCCTCGCCGTCAACGGCCAAATCTTCAGTGACGAAGCGTACCGAACGCTTTGTAGTGCCGCCCTCATCTTCCGATGTGGTATTGTTTTGATCATCCGACTGAAAGATGAAAGTAACGGAAGTTATACGTATTATGAAAGAAGAAAAATATTTTAACGAATTTCATAACAATATTATACATAAAAAAAAATAAAAAATTAAAAGTAAAAATTTCGATATTATAAAGGCAAAAAGCAAAAATCAGAAACTGTGTTACTTTTTCTCGGAAAACCAGATTTTTAACCGTGAAAAACCCAGCGGGATGCCGCCCTTCTTTTGTCCGACCTCAGATCGCTTGTAAATTATTTTTTCCTTTCATTTTTGTTGTTTGTGTTCCTGTGTCATGAATGCTCTCTAAAGCATAATATTGAAGCTCTAAGCATATTCATCTCATTTATACTGAAAGCAATATCACCCGTAGAATAGCTATTCCAACAAGTATTGAGTAGTACTGTATAGGTGAAATCTGAAAAAAATTGGATTATCGCTGCCGAGTTGACAGTTCTTGGCCGGAAAAAAGTTCGTTTCGGTTGCGTAAAACGGACGTAGAACGTAGAACAGACCGTCGGACTGCCATAATGTCGTACATAATATATGATGTATTGTAGATKGTAAGACAATTACAACATCCGATATATTCTTTTCGAACGTATCGAAAGAAAAATTTTGCGAAAGATCTATGAATCTCTCCTTGTTGGCAAGGAGAGACAATCATAACATACATACATACTCGTATGTACATATATAATCTGTAAAATGAGCTTAACGTTACTACGTGGTTGTGGTGTCCCGAACACGTTACCAGATTGGATCCAGACTCTATATCTAAAGGCTTTAAGCTTATACAAGTTACGGGTGAAAAGAAATGGAATACATGTGGTTCTTTGACTTGGTGTCAGTTTTATTAAGAAGAAGAAATACTCTACAGAAAACACAAAGCAGAAGTACCGCTTTCCATATTAAATAGACTATGCTAGTCAGAGTCAGTGCCTTTAAAAATAACAGAGCTGGAGAATGTCGGGTATACTCAACTTCATCCCAGATTATAAAGGCTTTGCTGAAGCAGACTCCGGATCTAAGGGTTTAAAGCTTATTTATGTTATGTCGTAATCGCGTGGAAAGAACTTGGATACATGTGGTTCTTTGACTTTCTGTCAATTATTAAAAAGAAGAAGTACTCGACAGAAAACCCATAGCACGAAGGTCACCTGGTATTAGTTTCTGTAGAAATAACAGAACTGTATAGTGACGAGTATACTCAACTTGATACCAGATTATAAAGACTACATGGAAGCTTTGCTTTTATTGAAACTTTAGTAGATATCTATTCTATTTTACTTCCTGACATTCTTAGAGGTACCAACTTTTGATGGTTGACAGTTATAGCTTCGGAGTCCATGGGAGTCTTCGCGATTTTTCAAGAATCTGTGCTAAAAGTCAAAACAGCAGAACAGATAGAAAGTTTTTCGAGTTCTGAGATCAAGTATTGTTCGTAGCAAGAACGCATATTTCACTGATTAAATCTTAAAGATTCGTATAATATTTACAGACTTACATATATTCTCTTAAAATAACACTTAAAAGACATTAAAACATATACAGAAATATGATATTGCAAACTCTTCATCCTTACCTGTGACATTGAGTCCTGCTTCCACAATTTGCCGCCCTTCAGTATACCGCTAATTTGTGTGGGTGATGACTCCTTAGGTGGTATGGGTGGCGGTTTCTCCTCATCGTACACCTCACCGCCCACAACTGACGGCTGTTGTGGTTGCTGCTGTTGCTGTTGTTGTGCTGGCATTGGTTGACCGGTAGCGACACCCACAATAGCGCCGGATTTGGCCGGTAATGCCGGTGGCAAGAGATCCGTGGCGCCCGTTACATCCTCGCTGGCTTCACGCACAATGCGCCGCTCCGTTACTGTGGTCATAGTGGTAATAGTTTCAACAACAAAACGTTTATTCTTCTTGGCATTCAAACGATTATCCTTTCTATCTTTGACTTTATTACATAATATGCGTTCAAGTCAAATATGTACGTATGTTTACGATTAACGATTACAACATAATTACAGCACAATTACATGTACGAGATATCCATTTTTTGTTTTTGTTTTTCAAATATATTTTGTTAGTATATGTTGTGTTAGTAAGGCAGTAATATTATTATTATTGTTTTTTTTTTTTTTTTTTTTTTTTTTTTTTTAATTGGTTTGTTTTTTTTTTTTTTTTTTTTTTTTTTTTTTTTGTTTTATTGAAAATTGGTTAGTTCGGTTAGTTCAATTGGTTAGTTTTCGGTTAGGAGCGCATATATGCAGACATGAGCGCAAAGCGAGTTCACCGCGTCGCCCACAGTGGTTTTGGTTGGTAGTGGCGGTGGTGCGTATGTAGCGAATCACCACCACAAATGTGATTTGGCAGCATAATGAGAATTACATACATACAAACATTACGAATAACTACATACCATATATTTGCACTACATACTACATATATGTACGTATGTATGTATGATGTGAAAAGCGCATTAATTATTATACATATTTACATGTAAGCAGGTATGTATGTATGCGGCTCATGCAGTTGATTGCGGTATGCGTAATGCGAAATCGGGAATGCAACTCTGTTATGAATGCTTCATTAAATGGAGTATGCGCTATGTTTATGTTCATGCTTATGCGTTTGCGTTTGTGTATGTATGCTAATGCTTATGCGCCTATTTACAGCTTGGAAATTATTTATACATATTTAGGAAATCGCGATTTAGTCTACAACAAAAAAGTGTCGGTGGAAAGGGCAAAGCGAACGAAAATTATAGTGTTACTCAATTAAGCTTGCCAAAAGCGCAAATTATAGATCAATGCTTCTTCTTCTATCTCGCTTACTGCGATTTTTGCATTATTTATCTTATAAATAATGAGATATTATGATTTTCCAGTAATATTTTGTTAGTTTATGCTTTTATTTATACAAATAGGAGGTATTCAGGTATGCGTACAGAAACTAAACAAACAAATCAGATATCAATGGCGATAGTAATACGGATCGTAGCATTGTAAACGGCCGTTTGGGTTATGTGATTAGACATATTAAATGTCATACTAAAAAACAGTTTTGTGATTGCTCGACTCAATATTGTTTGAGGATGTGCCAAAACTGGGCATCAGCAAGGCGAAAATACGCCAGGCTTTACAGTTTTTCTCTAGTGAAGGCGACAACGCAAGCCAGTCAGCTGAAACAATGAATACTGTTTAAAGTTTTGAGTCAATTTGCATTATTTTAGTTTTGTCGATTCCGTTCCGCTACTTTTCAACTCAAAGATGCACAACTTCTATTGTTGCAAATATCGATGAAAGAATGGATATCGTCAAAACCGGCCATCATGAAAGTACTGTTTCGATTACCCAGGAGCTAAATTTTACACAAAAACTCGTTTAGAATCATTTAAATAAGACCAGATGGCAAAGAAGCTCAATAAATGGATACCGCATGTGCTAACTTAAAATAATCCGAGGCACCGAATTTTTATTTCCCAATCGCATTAAAATAAATGTATTTCTGACATCAAAAGATCGTGAAGAGTTGCAAGATAGCGCAAACGGTGGCAACCATTGACGGATAGGAACTGTTTTTACCATGTGTTTGGTGGTACTTGCAGGGAATCATCTATTGTCAGCTATTTCCAATCAAACTCCTAATTTGGAGATATAATGTTAACAACTGGACCGTCTGAAGTAAATAATCGCCCAGAAGGGACCAGTTTTGGTCAATAGGAGAAAAATTGTATTTCATCAGGACAATGCCAGGACACACACATCGAAGGTAGCTCGCGAAACCTACGAGGGCTTGCCTAAGAAGTTCTTATGCGTCCACAGTATAGTCTGAGACTGACATCAAGGGATTACTACCTGCTCCTGCTTAGGAAAATGCTTTCCGTTAAAAATTAATAACTTTAAACAGAAATGTTTTAACCTTTCGCAAGCAAATATATTACATTTTTACAAAAAAATAGTTAATTTATATAAAGGAATTTATATATGACTTCTTTATAGAACTGCTATTTATCTGCTTTTTTGGTATGCAATATTTAGGCTTTTGAGTTTGTCAGTTTGAACACATATCCGCTTCAATAGTTAGCATTTCAAACTATATTTAAGTTAACCTCAATGCGATCATAAGTATTTAAGGTCGATTTTTATAACCATTTTACACAAATATTTCACACTCATTGTCATTTGCAATGTGCTTCAACGTCAAATAACAGTAATAATAAAGCAAAAATACGCATGATAATTGAAATGGAAGCACCTAATGCCAACAAATACAAATACAAAGCGAAGCAAAGCATATTATGCATAGGTGTCTAAGTAAATGACATATTTACAAATATACAAAAGAAATAACAATGTACGAGTATGCTACGAATACATATACAATATACATACATCAGAATATGGCATATATAACTACAGTTAGGTATGTAAGTAGGAGAGAGGTCATATTTCATTTCATACCTGGCGATGGTTTATACTGCGATTGTAGAACGTATTTGGGACGCTCTTCGCCGGCGATGATTTCTTTCTGTGTGATGCGACGTTCGGGTGAATTGGTGTGTAATGGCAACAGTGCAACGGCCGACACGCCGAGTGGTGTGAGCTCCTCTTGGCATTGTGGCGAAGTGCATTCTACGTTACAATACGAGCGCGCGAAAAAAAGAAAACAAAACAACAAGAAAAACAAAAACAAAGAATGAATAGGTGAAATCAAAAGTTGTGACACAATCAATGGCTGATGCACGCATTTGTGCGTATGTACATATGTGTGTATGTATGTGTAGCTTAAAGGTAATGCTAATGAATGTGGGTATATATTATACAATATATGTATGTATGTGTGTGTAAAAATCTATATGTAAATATCAAAGAATTTAGCATGTTTAAAAATGGTGGTGGTTGTCTAAACATTTACAATTTAAGCGGGATGGAAAAATAGACTAAATATGACGCAGTGTTGTTGTTTGCTATACAACAACAAATACATTTCAAAATGAAATTGCTACTGCAATTGATGGATGCACAATTGACTGACTGAATATTTCACATTTTTTACATCCCCTCTAAGTGCACACACACACACACACGCACGCACTCATATGTATACACACCCATACATAAAAAAGTGCATATGTGTGTTCGGTTTAAATGCTAATTGTTGCATACAATTGCGCGTTTTTAAATTTTTTATGCTCTGCGCTTGTACACGTGCGCAGGAATAAACGAAAATGAACGCTTCAATGAACGAGTGATTCAGTGAACACGCGTTGCTATGCTTCTCCCCCAAGCCGAAATAAAAAATGTAAAATTTTTAAATCAAACATGAAAAATAGAAGTGCATTTCTGAGCGGAACTCTGCTTGAAGGCATCTGCCAGCGATGTCACGCAGTTGAGGCGTGGCCGCTGGGGCTCACGCGTCATTAAGGCAATTTCGGCAAATGATTTTCAGGGTTTGGTTAGCTCGTGTCAGAAGTGGCTCTTGTCTGGCGCAGCAGAAGCCCAATTTTACGCTTCTGAGGGTCAGGGCAAAAACAACAACAAAAATTAACTTGCAATCTGTTATCTATTATAAAGTAGATACAACTTTTTTTATGTATTTATGTAGTGGAAGTGGGTGCATTCACTTTAGTTGGACATTCCTGTATAAAGTACAGTGCGTTTCACATGAGTGTATGATTTTCAGTGAAAAAATACTTTCTCATGCACATACATATGTATTTACATATATAGCGTGTACCAATGTCATCTCTATTGTTTGCCATTTATTGTCATTTTTATTTACGGCTTTATGCCAAATTTTGTCAGTGTGTTCAGTAAGGTTTGCCATTCCATTATGTCATGTTTCGCTTTGGTGCCTCACTTGGAAATTGTCCAACATTTTTATGCAAATTGATATTCTCCGATAGCTACCTTTTTTCACCGGAAAATTATTTTCTCAGATGGGACTTAATGATTTCGTCAACAAGCAAAATTGCCGCTATTGTGGAAATTCAAATTCTCGTACGGTTTAGGAAACATAATTGCAAAAATGAACTTTCGATGAGAAGTGTGGTATGACGGCAACATCGGGCCGCACATTTCAAAAAATGCCAATTGACCGCCAAGATCATGTGATTTAACGAATTTATATTATTTTCTCTGGGGATTAAATCAAAGGTTTATGCCAATCAATAAGTAATGCTGGAGAAGTTCGAAGCCAACATTTAGCGCACTATAGCCGAAATCAAATCATAACTGAAAATTTTTTTGACCGGCTTGAATTTTTTTTTCATTTAACATCCCGTTGTTTGTTTTTTTGTTTTTGTTTTGTTCATATAATCATACAAATCATAACATATAAACTGATTCCGCAGAAGTTTTGAAGGAAGCTTGAAGGTCTCCGCCAGACCACTCATAGCCGCCAGAAACTTTGGGGTTTGTTTTATTTCTTTTCTGAGTTTATAACAAAATTAACGCAATAATTAAATTTGCCGCAATTTCAATTAATCTTCAAACGCATTTAGTCTGAACGTTGTTTTCAAAGTTAGTGACGAAAATTCCTCCGAAACAACTTAACCTATATACATATACTGACCTTCTTAGATATATGGTATTTAGGGAGAAATGATCGAAGGAGTATGCTTTGTAATAATTTCAATTTCTTAAGGTACTCTGAAGTGTAAGTTTCTTCAAAATCATCGACTTTTTTCGGGATGAATCGACTCGTTGAGAGTTCGAAGACTATCAGAAGTAATCATTTAAGCAAAAAGTGTGGCATTTATTTAAAGGAATAGTAGATTCTCAAATATGACGTTTCTACAAGAAATTTTTTTTCAAATAAGTGACGAAAATTTTTTTAGAGTTTGGTATATGCTAGCATACTGGCTGTTGCGCTATTAAAAGATTAACTAAATAACAGTTTCGCGGCGCAATTACTTCAGCGAAATTTTTCCAACGGTTGGGAGGTAACAATTCAAATTTAACAAAATAAAAAGCAAATTATAAAATCGACCACTTTGCTAGCCCGCTTAGTTACTGTGGTGGCTCTTAAAAAAGGGTTAAAAGTGAAATGAAGCATGACATCATAAACAAGTAAGGAAGGGCTAAATTCGGGTGTCACCGAACATTTTATACTTTCGCATGATAAAGTGATAATCGAGATTTCAGGCGTGGTTGTGAACCGATTTTACCCATATTTGGTACATGTCATSACGGTGTTAAGAAAATATTATATACTGAATTTCACTGAAATCGGTTGAGTACTTCCTGAGATATGGTCTTTGGTCCATAAGTGGGCGACGCCACGCCCATTTTCAATTTAAAAAAAAAACTGGATGCAGCTTCCTTCTGACATTTCTTCCGTAAAATTTAGCGTTTCTGACGTTTTATGTTAGTCGGTTAACGCACTTTTAGTGATTTTCACCATAACCTTTGTATGGGAGGTGGGCGTGGTTATTATCCGACTTCTTCCATTTTTGAACTGTATATGGAAATGCCTAAAAGAAACGAATCTATACAGTTTAGTTGACATAGCTATAGTAGTTTTCGAGATATGTACAAAAAAGTTAGTAGGGGCCGGGGCCACGCCCACTTTTCCAAAAAAATTACGTCCAAATATGCCCCTCCCTAGTGCGATCCTTTGTGGCAAATTTCATTTTAATATCTTTATTTACGGCCTAGTTATGACATTTTATAGGTTTTCGGTTTCCGCCATTTTGTGGGCGTGGCAGTGGGCCGATTTTGCCCATCTTCGAACTTAACCTTCTTATAGAGCC